>NC_079978.1:5556702-5866598 GCF_029852145.1 Microplitis mediator | reverse complement strand
TAATTGTTTGGAAGTTTTAATATGTGTAATTATTTCAAATAATTTTTTATAAAAGTTTAACAGATACACTAAAAAATCGGGAGTGAATCCGGAGTGATTACAGATTTTTTAAAATTCGAATTTACTCCGTCACTCGAAGTTCTGGAGTTTTAGAAAAAATCACTCTGCATACGCAGTAAATAGGAAGTTTGATTTTTCAGCGGAGTGGTTTCAGAGTGATCTGGATTTTAATTAAATCCGGATTCACTGATTCGGAGTTTTAACATTAAAATAAACTCCACTTTGAAGTGAATTTTACTCCGAGGGAATTAAGTAAATACACAGTCATCCGCTTCGCACTCACTCCGGACTTAGTCCGTATTCACTCCGAAAATTTTTTACTCAATAGCATAATTAAAAATTTTTTATATTAATGTATCATTATTTAAAATTAAAAAATTGTCTATTAAAAAAGTCAGTTATCATTAAAGTACATAAAAACTTATTAACGTTCGTGTGTATTTGATCGATGTAAATACACCAAAACAATGAGAAAACTTTTCAACATTGTGAATTACAAATTACAGTACACCCGTAGTCGCAAACTCCTCAGCGAATAATTAATATTCATTACGTATTAACGGAGCTGCCGCATAAATCAGATCGTACCGTAGTTGAGCAGTGAGTCATCGGTACACCTATAAAAATAATTCGATCACTGATGGTAAAAGGGCGACGACGTAATTTCTACAATCTACAACACAACAGCAGTAGTAGAGCCAACCATCGCTTTATTTATCGAATTTCATGTGTCCACGTGATTCAGACGTCCCGCGTTAGATGTCGCCTCATGTCCTTTTTCCGTCACTTTTCTCGCACCCGAATTTTTTCAACTTTTACCTTTATTTAGCATAACTGTTGTTTTTTATGTCTATATATAGGGAGTCAGATGGTATCGATGGACGCATAAGAATGAAAAAGTCAAACCAACACTTTTTATTTCGTGTTTATATACATATATACTTATATATAATATCTATTTCATTTTTTATACCATAAAACGTCTTTTTATCGCTCCGTTTAAGGGTTATTGTACAATAAAAGTGGCATTATTATCAGTTAGCTCGCGGCGCGGGCCTCCAACGGGGCGAGAAAGAATAAGAGTAAGTTTGAGGGAGAGATCGTAGACTAGAAAACGAGAATAAGGCTCTGAAGGTCGTGAGAAGCATGACTGGTTTTATTACTCGTAAAAGCTCAAGACGTCTCTTCGCGCGGTTTTCCACGACAGGACTCAGACGTCCGTTAAATTATTTTATTTAATTTTTTGTTTCCAGTTTTTCGCATGAGCAGGAATATGTATATTAGGGATTAAAAAATGCATGAAGTGGTGTTTTAAATCGATTAATCGGGGTAGATGGAGAAGAGCATTAAACATTGGTTCATTGATTATTTGATAAGCAGTATGGATATGAAGGCACGAAACACAAACAAAATATACGGAATATGTTTGAATGGTTTAATATTCATTGTCAGTTAGGCGCAACTATAATGTTGAAGCCTTTGTTGAATATATAAATTTGCAAATGAAATAGAGTGAGAGGTTTTGAATATTTGTATGCCTATGCTGATATATATGTGTGGTTGTTATAATCAAGCGTATAAAACTGTAATCAACCAATGAATAACTAGCAATCATTTGTACGGGGTTATCGAGTCGATAAATGGCCATCAGTTTGGAAATTATCAGTTTAAAATGTATAAATTTATGGTGTGCTTTAACAAATTGATGAAATATAAATTTCAAATCCCTTTTTTTGTGGTAATCAGGTTGAATAATATTTAAATTCGATTTGGATTATCATTTTTATTTTATCGGTGATTTTGGGATTTGATAGGTCTTTAGATTTATTTATGGAATGCTAGGGAAATTTTCCATGATACTTGGACTATATGTGCACTAAACAATTCTTTCGGGCTGTTATGAGTTAGACATAAAAATAAAATAAAAACCCCTTTGATATTGATGCTTCGGAGACGTCATGCTGTGTTTCTCGTGAGCCGTTAAGGGAGAAATGGTGAAGCAACAGTCGTCTTATTTTTTCTGCTCAATAAAATTCAACGAGGGAGCTATTTAGGTAACATGGATAGTTTGATCGTCAGATCTTTGTCGTTTAAAAGATGACTAAATTTTTACTCACTAAGGGGATATATAAGTGTCTGTAAACAGCTTTTGATAATAAGAAAATTGTTTTATTAATTTATTGATCGCTTAATTTTTTTCAGTATTTTTGTAATCGCAGTTAGATGGTTCGAAGTGGGAGGAGTCCAGTTTCATGTTGATTAATGTTATGAGCCATGTAATTTAAAGTTCGAATCTGTATTGGAGTATTTGTGCTAACAGGTTATCCTTTTCCGTAAACTATCGAATCTTAAACTTGACTGTTTCGGGTCTTGGTTAGCAGCGGAAGTAAGTGTACGTGGGATCCGAATTCGCGATACGGGAAGATAACACTCGAAGTGTACCAGAGCTACTCGTACCATCGTTTCGCCGTTTAGTTTAAGTACATACTGTATTGGGCAACACTAGCTGTAGATGTGGCTCCTGCTGCTGCTGTAGACGTGGAGGTCTGCTATGCAGCATACAGAGTTCTCAGCATGGCGAGTAAAGGCCACGGGCAAACTTCCTTTCAGCTTGTACCGGAAACTCATTGTAAATCTCAGGAGTCAGCAAGGAGAACGCCGCCGCGGGCTTCTCTCACTCCTTATTCTGGCGAAACTGTTTTCTCCGGTACACACTGGGGCGGGATCTGGCGCCTGGACGATAACGTCCAAAAACGACCGTATCCCTCTAAGTTTAACATTGAAATTAGTCTTGCGCTTGAAACCTGTCTGTTGTCTCGGCAATATTTACTAAACTTTTCCCAACATTATGCTACTAAAATATTCATCACGTGCTTTTAACTTTAGCCTTTTTTGTTATAAAAACTTTTAATTACTCAGTTTCGTAAAATTTATCAATTTAAAATAAAAGCATTAAAAAATAAGCAATAACTTTAAGTTGCCGGAAATTTAAAGCAATTTATTTTTAACAATTCGCATCACACGTACCCAAAAGTTACGATCCGTCTACATCTAACTCAGGAAAAAACTAACAAGCGCGAAGCAAAAGCAACCAAGCAATACTGTCTTCTTATTTTTCTACATCATGAGTTTTTCCTTTCAGCATCAGCATCAACGTGTCCTCTGTCACCTTGAGACACGACTTTGTCAACCCGCATCCACGTTATCTCGACATGTAGCAAGCATGCACGACTCTCATACAATATTGCTCAGTCAAGTTAATTCTGCAGGATGTTACGCTTGTTTATTTTTCTCATGCTCCTTTATATTTATTTATTTTTTCATTTTTACCCTTTTTTTCTCCATCTCCATCTCCAGAATACACTCATACACACATACAAATCTATATATATGTATATAGATGTACACAAGCTTATTCTTTCGCTCATTCTCCAGTAGATTCTTTCGAGTCGCTTGCATTTACCACGATAAGATCTCAAGTTAGATCGAGTTCTATGCGTCTCCTTTTTCTTGTGAGAAGTAACTACGAGAATGCGCTTCGTTGGCTCTTCTCTTTCTCATCTTTTACCCACTACCACCAGCAGCACTATCCGAACACTCTTTTCTTCCCTTACTTTACTTCTTTCTGCCTCTATCTCTTCTTTTACTTAGTGAGCTATATACGCGATTCCTACCTCCGCCCTCGTCGTGTTCTTGCAGAGCTTTCGAGTTTCCAGTTCGTAAGACATACGGTCCATCTCTTTTTACTTCTTTCTTTCCTTTAGCAGTCACCTTTAGCAATCCACCGCAAGCTACCTCTCTCATCCTCTCTCATTTCTGTCTAACCTCTTTCCTGCTATCACTTCAGGACTTGTGTGTGCAGTCTTCATTTCTGCCGATTCGGTAGATCTCTTTTTTACTTTCGTTATATTCTTCTCAAATATTTTCAGTCTTTCTTTCTTTTTTTTTTCTTTTATCTTTTTTTTTTTTTTCACCTATTTCTTTGGCCTCTCAATGCAAAACTGGTTGGCGATGGCAGTGGTAGCTTTTCTCACTTTGGTATCTTATGAGACTGCTCCCAAGTTTCAATGATTACCATTTAAATGTATTCACGTACGGTCCGAGTGCCAGAAGTGCCGATTCAAAAAGGCATTTGTGGCTAGACATTTTTATTTTATTTCGTTTTGTGTCTTATTTAACGAAAAAATTTCAATTGAATTTTGAAGCTCCCATCCATGAATGTTTTAAAGATTTCCGTATTGGGTTGCGTGCATGGGTTTAAAAAATAACGTCCGAAAAGCAAAGAAAAAGTAAATTAATGAATTGTTTTAAATTTAATACTCATCGCTGAACACGTCCCTGGCAAATCCTTCTACGAGGCTTCCCATGTAACCCATCGCATATCCCTCTGCCACACTCTCGTTGTGTAATTCAATGTGTCATGTAACTTATGGTACAAGGGACTCGCGTTCCGCGTTAAAACCGCGAGAATCTTGTAAGCGAACACGATGCCGTCATGAAACACTCGGTTGTTGTTGTTATTGTTGTTGTTGTTCATGCGGTAGACGAACTTTAGCCATATGTATGCATAATGTACATATATATACTAAAGTTCAATTGAGATTAAAAATATTAGTACGCATGCTTATAAGTCTCGCGTTTTTTTTAATTAACTCAATAAAATATTTTCTTTGATTGCCGCAAATTGTTTATTTAGATTTGTTAATTTTTTTTTGAAATTATTGAATAAAAACAAAACAGAGAGAAAGAGAGGGAGATAAAGACTAGTCAGCAATCTGCGGATAGAATCTTGCAGCGTAACGGCGGCGGCTGTTGCCGCTTCAGCAGCTCCGCGGCTTTCTTCGGATGTATAAACTATAATAATACCTGGGGATTTTTTTCTTTCTATCCAAGTTGTAACTCAATGTGTTCACGATCTACAGACCGTACGCGAACTTCGATCCACGCCTCCCAAATGCATAAATATGTTTATACAAATAGTGTATGTTTTCATGCAGAGCAGGTTGAGGTGAAATGGGCTAGAGAATTTAATAGTTTTTTTTGTTTTCTAATTTGGAAAAAATTAAAATTACTTAGACAACTGATTGAACTATTTAATGCCAATATTACAGATAAATAACTGGCAAAAAAATAATGCAAAATTGTATAGAATTTATTAGATATTCTTATGAAACTGAAAACAAAAACTGAAGCAGAAAAAGACATGAGTTATATTATTTTCATTATAATTATACACAGAGAAATAATTCTGGTTTGAAATGCTATGGTGTCATAGTAAACCCGGACGATGTTGGCCACTTGACGGAAATTGAAATAAACACATGCAAAAATTACTATGACCATAGTAAAATTTTCAATGGTTACAGTAATTTGTGATATAATCGTTGTCTATTTTACTATGGCCATAGTAGGTGTAGTGGTAGCAAAAGCGGGTAGAGTAGGCAAAACGAGGTACCCTCAAAATTTTATAAAAAAAAATTTAATTTTTTAAATGTTTTTTAAACATTCCAAAATCACTTTTGTAAATATAATTGAGCGTTATTTTGAATATTTTTTGTTAAACTTTTTCAAAAATCAAGTGTCAGTCGAAAAATGTTGATGCCTTATGTTTTATGGTAAAAACCAATAAAAATTTTTTTTTCTTCCTTTGCATCCAATAATTGTGTAAAATGTAATTTTTCTTTATGTAAATTACTTACAAAAAAATTTAATTTAATATGCAAAATTTTTTTTTCTCACCTTTTTGAGGGGGTACCCCATTTTGCCCGCAAAAGTAAAAATTTTTTTGTTTCAACGGCAACTGAAATTTTTGTTTATTTATTTTAAATATCATTAAAAACAAAAAGATCTAGTGTATTTGAGTCCTCGAAACCTTAGCATTTTCTTAAGTACCCCCCTTTCCCTAATTTTCGCATGTGTTTATTTCAACTTCTGTCAGGTGGCCAACATGGTCCAGCTTTACTATGACACCATAGCATTTTAAACCAGAATAATTTCTCCATGTAGACATCACGCTAAAATTTGTGAAAGTGTTTTTTATTTTGTTTTCCAATAAGAATTCTTATTTCAAATATTATTGTTATTATTTTTTTTTTTTATTGTGCTGGTTGATTTGAATACATTAAGCTTGATTACAATATTTATTCAATTATTAAAATAGCAATAGCAATTAATAACCAAGAACGAATAATTTACGTAATAAAATGATTAAAAACGAGGTATTTTAATTATTTAATTGATTAAAGTACTTAACTATTCATAGTAGGATTAATTAGTCACAAATGATAAATATTAAATTTAGCTGAGCACATAATTTTTTGTTTTTTTCGACGATTACACAAAAAAAAAGGTTGAGAAAAACAAATCACGTTTTTGTGTCCAGGTGAATCACAATTACTTAACATTATAGTATTCATTAATATTTAATGTTATGTAAATAATTAGAGGACATCCCGCTGTGGTCGCGAGCGAGCAAACCACGAAGCTTATGCTTTAAAACACGCTGCTGAGCAGGCGGCTCCTACTGCGTGTAGTCTCAAGTAAAACGACTAACAACAAATATATGTATATATATATATATACATATGCACAATTTGTATATACAATATAAAGAACCTAAGAAAATTTTTATGCTTACGATATCCGCGACCTTTTGCCCGCTCTATCCTTTAAAGATTTTTTATTATTTTTTTCTCATTATTATTATTATTATAATAATTTTATATTTTTTATATTATTTTTTTTTTCATTCATTTCACTTCCAACTACTCGTTTCGAGGCAACTTGTACAGCAGAAACTTTTAATTGGTTATTTCCGTCGCTGGCAAGATAGCATCAGATATTTTAGCGAGACGCATTTTTTGTTATTTAAATTCACTGTTTTATGTAAAAAGTAAAAATCATAATATAGATATATTAAGAAAATAAAATATAAAAATGATGAAACTGTACGTATAAATACGAAAATTTTAGCGAATAATTTTTGTTTCTTATTTATATAGAGTTATATTTATTCTATATAATTTTATTTTACGGTTTATTTTATTTAACTTTTATTTTTTTTGTTTATCCGTCGACTTTGCTTCTCTATACTCATCGTTCTTTTTTTTCTCGCCGTGAGGATGGAAAACTCTCGAGGGGTCCATCGGTCTCCGTCGCCCGGTGATTCGCGGAACGTAGCATGCAAAAATATTCACCGTCGAGAGATCGGGGCTCTTGAATTCAATCTAGCGAATGATTAAACATGCCATCCCTGGCCCGACGCGGCGCCATCGACCAGGGAAAAGAAAAATAAAAAGATAAAGAAAGCAAAAACTGAATAGAAAGAAAAAAAAAGTTTTTCAAGGAGATATACACTAACCGATAGAAAGGATAAAAGGATAAGAATAATAATTCAATAAAATAAAATTAAAAAAATAAATACATACTTTATTATTATTCTTATTTTTTTATTCATGGCGCAATTAATTTATTGCTCTGTAATATTTGCTATTAAAATGAAGTCGAGTTGCTAATAATATTATTTGTCAGCTACGGCTACGAAAGGTGTGAAAATAGTGACATTATAGATAAAATTATAGTAGTAACAGCAGGGTGAGGATAAAAATAAAATGTTAAAGAAAGAAAGAAAAAAAAAGGGTTTGTTTAACACCAGGTATTCTTATCGCGTGCGATCCGTATGTTGTCAGGTCACGACATACGCAGTTTTATTTTTTATTTTTATTACTTCACAAGAGTTAAAGCCGAATCGTTTACTTACAATAAAAAAAGTTATTTATATTTTATTTTTTTTTATAAATAAAAATATTTTATTTAAATTGAGTATTATTTTGAAGTCACAGCAAACATATAACTTGAAAAAATATTACTTGATACTGAGAAAAAAAATACAAAACGATTGACACTGTAGGCCAGCTCTGACAATTTTCGCTGATTCCGAATTCAGATGTAGTTTTTATTTCTGTTCAAGATCTTTTTCCAAAAATTCACGATTTTTATGTCGGGAATTTTTATTATCAATCGAACTCTGATAATTCGAAAAATCATTGATAGAGTATTTATTATAAATTTGTGATTCATTTGATATAAATAATAATAATAAATTTAGATAAAAGATAATAGCATCTAATTAGTAAAAGACAATACAGCATCCGTAAGTCTTGAATAGACTTATCGTCATTTCTACATCAGACAAGTGCTATTACTCGGGTGTCCAGAGCGCGTGCGAGCCAATCACATTGAAGCCGTTCCCGCGCCGGAAACCGGAAGTGAAGGAATCTACCGGGGAGAGTAGTGAGCAAGAGGCAAATTCTCTGCACGTTGTACTACACCAGAGTATTGAGAGTAGAATGTAGCATCTATTCGTCGCCCTATATACATATATATATATACATATACATGCGCAGATAGATAGTTTAGAGTAGTGATGAAGGGCTGAGGGAGGATATTGAGAGCGACTCGCGTCGCGCTGGACATAATTTCCGCCCGACGAGATCGGAATTGCTAATGACGTCACTACTGCCTCCGCATCATTCACGTTTGGCCTAACGTTTCAGGCTGGTTGCCTAACGGGCATCGTTACGGGTTACTTACGGGAGGACAGACCACCCAACATTGTGAGTAGCTGGACTACATGCGTATACTCTTTCTCTCTCTCTCTCTCTCCCTATCTCTCTACATGTATGTATGTATAAAGATATACTGCATTACATCGCATTGCATTGTAGTATTGCATTGCCACTAGACTAAACTAAACTACCGTAGGAAGAGATGAGGACACTATCGTTGCTCACTCAACCCTCTTGTCACTGTGTGACATGTCGACTTTGACAGACCGTCATGTCTTGGACCACTACTCGTTCCAAATAATTGTTGCTCACTCAATTTCCCGATATAAATTACTTATTGTTTGTTACCAACTATACCATTAATTTATGTCTTAATTATTTTATTTAAAAAATAATTTGTGAAATGATATGGAGAAAAAAAAATTGTAAATAATTTTTTAATTAAAATAATTTATTTAAATAGTAAAGTAAATATTTAATGAGTTGCTACTGGCACGTAGGATTGGAATTTTCTTGTGTTACATCGAGACAAAAAGGTATAAGCCGATGTGAAACTTTTCATTAGCTGCAGTGATGCATTCTGATGCGACAGGTTTTTCATGTTGTCGCGAGGCGTATAGGCTTCGCACGGTGGCTGAGTAAATGAGTGAGTGAGTGAGCGAGCGAATGAGTGAATGAGTGAACAGAGGGTGAGAAATTCACCATAATATAAGAGTGAAAGAACTCACGGGTGACACAAGAGAGCGGGGCCAGGGGGTCGCTAAAGAGAGAGACATTTTTAATTACCAGCCGGAGGTACGCGCCATATCAGCTGCCAAATATTTCCGGCCCTTGTCATCCTGACGAGAGCTCACTGGTGGTTATGCTGTATATAATACGCAGGGAAAAGAATCGAGTGTGTCAAGTAGAATATGCATCTCTGTTTTCATTCTTTTTATTATTTTCTGTACCCAATCTCACTCAACATTCTTCATATATATGCATAAATTCAGTTGATCTACCAGCTATTATTAATTTTAATTTAATATCTTTGTTTCCATTCACTCTTTGATGATTAGAAATTTATTTTTATAGTTCAACTGATATGAATATTTTAAATAAAATATATTATCAGTCGATAAATTTAGAGAGCAAAGAATTAATGGGGAAATTGTGGGATGCAAGAGATGACATTTAAGGCCAGGGTCAATGAATAAATGCAAATGTATGACGCGGATATGACAACTGACGAATTTAATACCCGATGGGCCACGTAGCCAGTGGCAACAAGAACGAATGTATGAGCAAAATGAAAGAGTAAAGGGGATAGAATAGGTAAAGTGTATGCGACATGTCCACAAGACGACATTAATATTTGAAAAGCTCAAACCACCAACGTTGCCACTCTATCATTTGGTGTTATAGGTTTATTTATTTCCATCTTTCTCGGTTGCTTTAACGTTAAATTGTGAATACTTCGATCCTTGTCTGCTCTAACTCAGCCTCGGTCTCTTTGTCTTCTATTTTATCATCTGATTGTGATACGAAGGTCTCTTCTCTTCTCGTTCCCTGGTGTGTGACGCAGTGACGTCAAGTGACACGTCACGGAACTGTGAAGAAGACCTATCTCTCTCTACATATATATGTGTATGTATATATATATATAAATACATCTATTACGACAGTGTGGTTTTAGAGAGACCAATCTGGTATTATTTATTCATGGGCAAGTGAAGTGCAAGTACCCGTCGTTAATTGATGGGCTCTCAGTGGCCGCCAGTCGAGAAAGTGACGTCTATCATTTTAATTTAACGGCAGGTTATTAATTCTTGCTCCTTCGTCACTTACACGCATTAAGATAATACGCGTTTTATTAAACCCAGGTTACTTTACTCGGTTTTATTTATTTATTTATTTATATGTATTTTCTTAACGTTGCCCTAATTTTATAAGCAATCAAAATTATGTTTTGAGTGCTGAATAAATTTATTAAAATTTAAAAAAAACATTCACACGTCACAAATGACCTTAAATTGTTCAAACCAAGTGATTTTGAATAGAAAATATTTTGATTAATAATTAATAAAAATTTTTATATTTAAACTGGTATATTGGGCTGGTATTTATGATCGTGTCACTATTGACAAGTCTGTCAATTATAATAAAAACTGACGGTGTCAAATCTCTGAATAGATAAAGTGACACGTGTGGTATTTAATGCTTTAAAAGTAGTTTTCCTATCGATCAACCACAACCAACTAAATAAACCTCTATGATTATTATTGATATTATTATTTATTTGTCTAAATGCTGGGGGAGGGGGGGGGGTATTATTATTTTTCTTCTTCTACTTATTATTGTTATTTGTTTGTTTAAATGCTCAGGGGGGAGTATTAATATTATTATTAGTATTATTATTATTATTATTTTATTATTATTATTAACCGACATCAAACATAGCTATTTGAGTGATTAATTTTTGTTTATCTTAAATTCACACCTGCGTCATAAATTAGCACAGGTGTAGCTCTTTAGACTAAACTTTCTGGCTCGATGGCTCGAGTAATTGTTAGTCAAATAAATTTAACGTTCTCGGAAAAACTTAACATAATTAATTAAACATACATTTCACAATATATTTATACACTTACATCAATTCACTAAAAATTAATATCAAAAGCTAAATTCAATTTAGTTCAATATTAAACTTTTAAATTCCACAGTCACTATTTTTTTTTTAACTATACAACTAATTAGAAAAAAATGATAAATATTGGTATTAATAATTTTAAAAATATCTAAGCCATCTCTGTAAATAATTAATTTACAAAAAATATATCCAGAATTTCCGCGGAAACACGAGTTTTAGTGATTAACAAATAGTTTAACGGTGAAGTAAAAAAAGGAATGAGAATGCTAGAACTGATGCTTGCATAACTATGCTACCGAAGTAAAGAGAGTACAGAAAAGAAAAAAAATCCAAAGAGAGCAGTATGAGCAGCAACAGCAGCTACTCTAGTACTTTTCGTAGTACTCAACAGAGAAGGCTCGCCCAGTTGTTTTAATTACTTTTTAATTTGTTTCATAATGGCGAGAGGCCCGTGGCTCTATAATTTGCCCGGATATTTCTCGTTTTTCATATAAACCAGCGAGCTAGCATACTCGTACCTGTATATACAGCGCGGATAAGTCAAGAGGAGTACGAAACCAAAACTGCATCAAAAGGTATATTATACAACAGCACAACACCTCTAACTGAGACTCTGGAGGCAAGTACATCACTGTAAAGTTCGTGCTGTGAAATTAGTCTAGCTTTTGAAGGAGAAAATGAAGGAGGAGAAGAGAAAGGAGAAGAAAAGTGACTAATAAAGTTTAAATAAAAAAGTGGTAAAAAAATGAAACGAAATAAAGAAAATGTTCTCACCCTCGCGTGAAAGTCCTTAGTCCTTGTTTTAGTTCCCTCTTAAACGAAAGAAAAAGAGGCAATAACTATAATTAAAGCGGGAAATATTTCAAGCGTACTTAATTGAAAAATCTAAGGTTTCACTCAGCTGTTTATGTTTTTAAGTGCTGGTGTACTGGAAGAAGAAGGAGCGAAATGGCTGAGGAGGGAGGTTACGGTCACGGAGGGATGAGGGTTCAGAGAGAGAGTGAGTGAAGAGTTGACTAAGACTAAGTCCCATAAAAGTCTCGAGTAGTATAATCAAAGTTGTCGCGTTGGGTCGAGAGTTAGCCTCCGCAACGGAGTTGCTGTCCTTCGCGGGGCTTCTGTACTGCGATGATGGGCTGAGGGGTGAGTAAGGATGTCGAGAAATACACAGGGGTTAACTCTCTCGTGGTCGGCATCGCTACGGGAGAGAAGATACGACGAGAGTAAAGACGACGAGAAATGGCACAGCCACTATACCTACCGGGATAGAGGACGCTCTCCGTCGGCGAGTAAGCTCTGGATTTATGGTTGCGTCGCGACGTCCGTCTTCACTCGCCGTGACGCCCTTATATACCTATCTACTACTCGAAAAGTCCAAGTGAGACTGCTCAACTTGAGAAAACGCTGTGTCCAAGTACCTCTACGTTCTAGAGTTTAAATTCTTGATATACTAGAGGCTTTGTTACTGTCTTTGTTGTTGTTGCAGTTAAACTTGTTAAAACTAAACATTACTCTGAAAAATATTTTCACCGATTTTTAGTGTCATTAGTTACTCCATTTTCAAAAATTAAAATTATAATTTATGAGATTTAAATTAAAAATTTAAAATTTAGCTAAAGATATTGAGAGAGAATATTCTATTAAAACATTGGGCTTTGAGGCATGGGAATAAAATAGTGAAAAAGTTTAAGTCTTTGTCGAGAATGAACTCTGAAATGTTAAGAGTTATAAAATCCCCAAGATCGCAAGTAAGTCTATGAGAACGTGAAGAGAACGCAGCTATGAGTATGACTATACACCCTCACCTCAAGATTCACTTTCTTGCAGACGATGAATTTCTGACTTTCATGAGATACCATTTTACCGTTATACGTCCATCTACATTCCTTCCTCCCGTCGACTTTGTCTTTCAAGACACTCCACCATCTCTTTTACTTCTATTTTCTACTTCTACTTTTGCTCCTATTTCACATACATATATATATATCACATCTCTACTCCACTATCGTATTTCCTCGTGCGAGAAATTTTTTATTTTTATTATTTCGGACAAAAAAAAATATAAGCAACCATTATTATTTTTTACCACCACTACAAATGTATAATATATAAAAGTGTTGACGAATTCTTCATGGCTGGGTACTTTAGAACAGCGACCAAGAGCCCGTGTATTTATATACAGAAAAGGATATCAGTATGCGAGATGCGATTCGGCCACATCTCGCGCTCATCCCTCGACTTATTGCGGCTTAACTCTCCCTCTGCACCTCAACCGAATCCTCTACAGCAGCTTCTCACCCAGTCTTACTCTCTGTCCTTATACACTCGGGCAGCAAGCACCCTGGGAGGTAACACAAAATCCTCCCTGCTGTCCTCGCCCCTTCACTCTCTTCATCCACCTCACTCTCATCGTGTATCTCTTCTCGTATACACACATTTATACATTACATACATATATATATATATATATATATATATGTATATAAATGTACTGAGAGGTACACACCAGCACGACATCCCCCAAAGCCGCTAAATTGTTTCCGTCATAAGTCCAGATACTCTTGGCGCATATACCCCAGGATAACCCGGAGCCTCCTGACACGAAAGGTAGGCGGGTATGAAATACGTCGAGTCTCTTGCGCCATTAACCCAACGATGATAACGTTTCATCCAGGGATGAAAGGCAAACGAAAAGTAAGACGCGACAGATTAAGAATGACGATTCTTATATTTTGCTAGACTGTCATAGAGAAGGATCAAAATCATACGTGTCTATTATTGTTATTATTTACCTTCATATAATATTTATTTTATCAATTAATTGTTGAAAAAATAAAAAAGTAAATTGATCGGTCATGTTTTTAGATTTTCATGCCATAAAATTTATGACAAACATGATAATTTAATGGATTCAAAATAAGTGAACAAGAAACTCTCTACAGAGAAAGATTGGAACCCGGCTGGTTACTGTTCTGCACCCAACTCAGTACGGTGCTGGAAAAAAATGCTCGATTGTGGTGCAGCACCACACTGATTACTGTGCGGAACCTGACTGAGTGATATGCACACACAACTCAGTCAGGTCCCGCATAGTAATCAGTGTGGTGCTGCACCACAATCGAGCATTTTTTTCCAGCACTGTACTGAGTCGGTTGCAGAACAGTAACCAGTCGGGTTCCAATCTTTCCGTGTAGTTAGTACTCTCTAAAAACAAATTGGTGAAAATCACGTGACAATCACTATTTAGCAGTGAATAGTCACTTATTGCCAGGAAAAAGTATACCACTATTTGAATTAGTGACATACTTTTCACTAGTGAACAGTGAATAGTCACTATTTCAAATTTAAGAGAGTACGAAAATAAATGATTATCTTTCTTAAAATAAATTCTGTTGATGAAATTAATTGTCGAAGAATAAATGTACTTGAAATAAAATAAATAACGTTATTGTAGATGTAAATATGAGAGTTGTATAAAATGTAATTGAATGGTTTATAAATAAGTATCCAGGAGCAAGTTAGCGTGGGATCTTGACGAGTCAGACGTAACGTAAAAAGATAAATATAGATAGTGTATAGGAATAAGGTATATAACGTCATAGCAAGGTAGATTTCAAGAATCAGATTTGCGGTAGCGCAAACAATACACGTTGTAGGCAAGCCGTATCCATGCATAATTCAAATAGTCGCACAGCCATCCGTAGAACCGCGGAACCGAGCGAATTCTCTCTTCCGTTCAGCTCGCTCGTAGTAAATACGTAATCAGACCTCGGTATCATCGTATACACTGTACACCTCATGTACGTCTCAACCCTACCTGTGCACTATACACTCCATCCTATTCCCATTTTACTCTTCTGTGTCGCTTTCTTCACTCGTCTACTCTCCACTTTGTCTCTAAACTAGACTACTCTAGACTAGACTACCAGAGACTACAAAGCTACAAGACCTATACCGATACAAGTTTTCCACGTCGACCTTCATAAAACGTGTATAAGATCTTGTGTACCGCAATGCGACACTTTACTTTGCTACCATGAGTAATCTTTGAATTTGTCAACCTGTATTTTGTACTCTTCTCTACTTCTACTTGATCCTTTTAACAACACTTCAAATAATATGTTACTTTAAGATAATTGCTTCAGGATATTTGATAATTTAATTTTTAAATAAATATTTATGTATAGAGGGGGGTAAAGTTATAGAAATTAAGTTAGAAAAAAATATACTGGGATGAATTTCAAAAAAAAAATTGAAATAAACCATCTGAGAAAGGATGCGATGGCAATTTAGTGGGATCCTTATGAAGATAATAGTCAGATTACCGAGTTCTAAATCCCATTAAAACGCAAAGCAGACTGTGTTGCCGGGGGATGGTGTAGCTGCAGAGAGGCTGCGGAGTAGAGGTGAATTGGTATATAAGGATATGGGGGGTGGGAAGCCAAGGGGTTTATTTTATTTTATTTTATTTTTTTGAAACGAAGACTAGAGGGTTGGCAGCCTCGCGGGTGCTGACTGCAGGGATGCCACCCTAATTACGTTGAGTCCGATAAAAAGAGAAAAAGATAGCGGGTATAGTAAGTGGATAGGTGGATTGCGGGAGTTAAAGAGAAAATAAAAAAGTAGACAAGGAGAGGACGAGGAAAAAAAATGAATTAAAGAAAAGAATGAGGCGGGACGAGGGTGGGCTGTTCGTGACAGCCGGCTAATCGGGGTGTTTAAGAGTCTACACTGATCGTCGGGGGCCTGCTCGTTAAAAAAAATAAAAAATATAATAAAAGAATGAGAGAACGTGAATATAAGAGCTAGGGCGAAGAACGACTTCTGGGTTATTTTTACTCCGTGCAATGTAATGGGGGTTGGGAGGAAGAAGAGAGGCCGAGAATGGTAGCGGGGTGGTCGTGCCAAAAAAAAGTGTCGAATCTCGTGCTATGATTTACGACTAGACTTGTAAGAAATAAAAAATAAAGACGGTTTTCTTCTTTTGCGCCCGGCTCACTTTGCATGCCGATCTCGGGCTTGTGTATGGGCGTTCACGTGGTGAAAGGCCGTTAGCGGAGAGCCTGAGAGTAAAAAGTATAGAGAGAATTTTAGAGAGTGAGGAACCGATCGCATGGTAATATGCATCGTTATCGAACAAGGGATGCCGCTCGTTCGAACCGATATAACGAGCTCGTGGATCTTGAGGGCGGGCTATCTTGCTTCCTCAAATAGCGCTACCATTTATTCATTTAGCTTTACATTCATCTGACCGGAAGACATTTATATTCGTCATGCCCAAATTTTTATTTTATTAATATTATTATTATGTGCTGCATCTTTTAGGCTAATTAAAAAAAATAATTACATACTTTGTTATGATTTATTTATTATCAATTACTAAATGATAACCCGTTTGAATTTACATTAGTTCATAAATTTATCTACTGCTTTAGAAGCTTAATGAGGACAATAGATGAGATTTATTTTACCTATTCACTATTGATTTGAACTCAATTGCAATAACTTATTTAAACGAAAACTTTATTTTACAAATTTAATTAAATAGTTGATACCGTTTTCAATAATAACTTTAACGGGCTGACCAGTTTTCTGAAATGTCTTATAATCTATAATAAGAAAATAAATTGCAATAAAATTCTGTAATAAGAACATGACACTCATTAAATGATACAAAAGTTTGTAATAAAAAAGTATAAGAGATAAAAATATATAATGAAAATAAAATAAAAAACGTAATTTCTTACCGAGCTTGTACAATAGTAGTCTTTTTTATAATTTTATTTTTTTATCTTGTCTTGACAAGGATAACAGATACTGTAATTAAATAAAGTCGTCTCGTGCTTTGGCCATTACCCCCTTATCTGTCGGTTACGGACGGAAAACTTTGAGACAGTCTTCTCCACGACATTCGTACGTCTTTCTGGTTTTCCCGAACACTGTATTCTATCTCTGTTCTCTGGCTGGCAGTTTATTTTTACACGTGAAAAGTGCTATTCCGATATTTTATTTATTTAGATACCGAAATGAGAAAAAGTAATCAAGGGTGCGCTAATGGAAAGTACGGTTGTGTATTTCCCAGGCGCGAAAACTCTCAGCTTGCTGGAAAAGCAACTTATTTTTTTATTCCTAGTCCTATTTTCGCACCCTTACCCCCTTAAGCCCCTTATACCGAGGAGTATTCCCTTGTCCTCTACACCCTTGTCCACCTTTTTCTCGGCAATCTTCTATAATTACGCTCTCTCATTCTCTCGCTCTGGACTCGAGAGCCCACCAGTACCAGCTTCACCAGCTTTCGGTTCGCTTTTTCTTGTAAAATAAATAACACAGATTAAAAGTGTCTACTCTCTGCACTAATGATCCTCCTTCTAAATGATAAACTCATTTAAGACTTTATAAAAAAATATTTTTATAAAATATTTATTTTATTCAGATAAATTTATACTTGTTTTGTTACGATATGAAAATATATGAATGTTTTTTTAAATTTAAAGAAAATTATGATTGCTCGGGTCAAAAATAAAACTTGGTTTAGACTTGGTTTACCAAGTCGAAATTTGGAGCCGTTTTTCACAAGACAAACTCGACATTTTTTTACGGAGATATGAAGTACGTTGAGTTTTCGCCTTGGTTTAGACTTAACTGGCTTACTTAGTCACGATTTAAGACGAAAAAGGTTGAAATCAAGTCGACATTGACTTGGTTTAGACTTATTCGACTTGAATTATAACGCGAAAAAGTTAAAACTAAGGTGAAATAATTTTTGTATATTAAGGCGGAAGTAAGGCGAATAAATAACTTTTTTTTGACTTGATTCAGCAAGTCAAAAGTAAGGTGAATGACTATCGTGCTCAAATTAAAGACGAATAAGTTCAAACTAAGATCAAAAAATACAAATGAGTTGAAATAAGTTGAAACTAAGATGAAAAAAGTTGAAAAAAATCGAATTTAAGTCGAAAAAGTCGAGATCTTATCGAAAAATCGTCGGCAATTCGATAACTTCAAAAGAAAATAAAGTGAAGTGAGCCTGAATCAAATTTTATTTTTGACCCGGGAGCCTATGAGAAAGGAGTCATACTGATATTTCCACTGAACATAAGTTGCAATAAAATTTTTAAAATATATATCAGTTGATCTTGAAAATAATTTCACGACATTACCTCTCTTAGTTGGACATTGAGTTACTGTACAGCAACTCAATAGTGCTTTTTAATTGATCCATCGGTTACAACTTATTCTAAAACTTTTCTGAGTGGTTTTATAAAATGAAAATAAATTTATTTTTCTTTTCCAGGTAAGACCGGATGGTACTTTTTGGATTATTTTATATGTAAGTGTTCTGTTGACAATTTTTAAATATTTTTCTACAATGCAAAAATTATTTTTCTTATTTAAAAGATTATCTCTGAGAAAAGCAAATCCGCATGCGCTGAAAGGTCCAATTTTGGTAGACTTACAATTTGGACAGGGTTTCGAAAAAACATATCAGTGTCATTAAACTCAATTTTTCGACTGAGAGCATCATTTCGCGGATGCAGGTCGTTTTTCGTATGTGTGTTAGTTCTCATTCCATTCCCCATTCAATAATAAATGCGAATAGTTACGAACAGTACGAGCAATATTTTTAAAGTTACGTCATCGTTTAACCCATGTACACTACTATTCACTGCAGACAAAAATTAACCTCGCATTTTTTATTCTCTGCCTCCTTCCACCTCCTATCTCTTTTGTCCTCACTCATCTCTTCTATATATGCCCTCATATAACTCTGCTGTTTCATTTTATACATCTGTTTTACTTTTTATTTTTGTATAAAAAATTTTTTCTCCTACTCGCTCTCGTATATTCTTGCTGTTTCGCGTTCCCGTGTTGTCGTTATACTCTCTAGTCGTGCTTGGAATCATCAGATTGTTGCCTTAAGGAAATTGAAACATCCAAACGCCGTGAGCCCAAGAGAAACCATGATTTAGAGAATGCTTTAAATTATGGTCTCTCTTTCATACATATTATAGCCTATATAACCATAAACATGTACACGGAAATACATTTTCAGTGATGCAAAAACTATTTTATATCATTAATCCCATCAATTCTTAATACTACGTCTACATTCATATATTTTATTTTATTCAAAAGGTAAATTTATATTTTACATCTGTTTCAAACAATTGTAGCCGATAACATAACAATCTCTCGTGTTTATATTCCAAACACTACAAATTTATTATATTTATTTTACAGAAAAATTAAAATATCATTTAATTCTCAAAAAACATTAATCTAAAATTTTAATTTTTTTTTCAATTTTCTAAAAAATATTCAGACTTCAAATCTGAAATTTTTCATTTTAAATTCAATATTTTTTCTATTATTGTAACCACCTCGAGTCCCCAGCTTCAATCCATCAACTCATCGGCCCAACGTCGAACATATTCGTCACTGAGCACGTCGTGACTTTCTATTGCCCATTTGATCCCGTAAAATCCAAGCGAATCAATCGTAGATTCGGGCCGCGCGTAAATCCATACAAATAAGCTAAACAATTTGGCGGAGGTACACGAAACATCACGGGGTGTCTACATATATCTACACATACTCGTACACTCACACTCATACCTCCACAAAAAAACCTATACACGAGTATGGTAAAGTCAGCAGGAGGTACGGAGTATGCTTGAGGGTGTGTATTGTAAATAAAACGAAGGAAAATACGTAGAGCAAGGTTCCTTGGATATTTTAACGTAACATTCTCGTCAAGCGAATATAACACTACGACGGCGTCGTGCAACAGCAACACCAGCCAGCATTTGAAGATGCGACGCGTATAAGGGAGATGAGAAAATGTTAACGTGGCATGCGGCCCACGTTTCCCTTATTTATCGTTTCCCGATGCTTATGTTTTACTAGGCCGGGCTGTACCGCGGTAGTACACGATAAGGGGCGCTGCGAGGGTGGAATCACTGAGGGAACCAATAACGTGATGTATTATACATAATGCATGGCACATCTCCAGTCAGGACGTGTGCTACCTGAATATGTGTGTATAGATACATTCTGTATAGGCGCCACACGATCGTGAAAACCCCTTTTACTTCTTACTCCATCTCTTACTCTAACTCTCACTCGCTTTCTCTCTCTCTCTCTCTCTCTCTATTTTGCTTTATTTCACTTACATTACTATATAGCAATACCAGAGACCGAGAAAGCCCTCAATAATGGATCGTCGCGAGAGATGAATTTGATTTGGAGCTGAGCTACCTAACACACCAAGTCCGGGCGAATCCATTTGCGAGCAAAGTGCTATTGGATGTTCATACTCTGTATCTTGAATGCGCATTTTCCATGCTGATATACATATATATACATATATACACTCGTAATGGTTTTGCAATCCTAATCATCGTACCGCGAATTCATTTGGGTAATTTAATTTATTCATTTGCTGTATAGAGGTTATTTTGGTCCATGTGAAGTGAAGGATTATGTCAGAATTGTTGACAGTTTTATGACTGTTATTTTTTATAACAATAATTAAATTAATAAACCGTCAATTGAAATATGTATACAGGCTGCTTTAGAAATTGGAAAACCACATTCGATTTGCGAGCTTATATGAACGTTGACTTTAGTTGGTTTTTCCTTGGTAGCGTAAAAGTTTTATTCAGTTGTGGAGATAAGGAGTTTTGATATTGAGTTTAAATTATCCTTGTTTATGGGATTTTATCTTAAGGAGATTAAATGGATATTTTCCTTGATATTTTTTAAAATTTTAATTAAAGATTTATTTTATTTGAAACATTATTTACTTTTTAATTATAATATTAATGTAAGCTGATTAAAAGGATAAAAAACTCGGTGTTTTAAAAAGAGACAAGATTAAAAACAGTTAACGTGTATCAGTTGACGTTAACTAAATAATTTGACAACTCCTAATACTTAGTCACCTAGTAATTTTATTTATCAGCAGATAATTCGGTGAAAGTGTGTGCCTGTATATAAGTATATAAACTAAAAAACATAAAATAAAAAAAAAGAATAAATAGTTTGACACTGTCACGCAAGAACATTCATCACAGTGTGTTATCAAGTCGCTTGCATACGCCGCGTGTTGATTCACAATTATGCGTCGCAACGTTCTCGTTCTGTTTCTCGACATGAGCATTAACCCCGATGAATCTTTCTCTTTCTCACTCGCTCTTGTTCTCAAATTCTCCTCATCCCCAGCACGCGTTCTATCTCTCTTCTCACACAATCACGAATCCCGAGGTATATATATATATTGAAACAGTACTATGCCAGCACGTGTCGGCAACCCGGTGATCCATGACTCCTCCGAGAGGACTAGGCAAGAGTTAGGGAAATAGGTTTGAGAAACTTGTTTGCTCGTTCCACTCGCCCGCCTCTAGTCGTCGGAATACTGAATCGCGAGTAGGATATGTGCTGAAATTGCAAAAGAGCGTCTTCTCTCTACTATAACATCTACTGAATCTCTCCATCTTCATATCTATATATTATATACTTACATATATAAAAGCTGAGACCAACTTACAATTCACCTATTTCGACAAAATTCAAATTTAAAATGTTTTCTCCAATCTCGACTGCTATTTCTCGTTAAAATTGTTTATTTTTAGATTTATTGTTTATTAGCATTAAAAAAAAAAAAAATTGGTCAAATAAAATAAAATCAAATGCCGAAAATTGAGAAATTTTTGTTCCAATAAATTTTTATTCATAACATAATTTGGGTAAGCTCTTAAATCAGGTCAAGCATTTGACTGAATATTAAAAGAAATTTTAAAATAAAAATTAGAATATACCATATATATAAGAGACTCCAACACAAGAGGTAGTTAGGAACGAGGCGACGGTCGTTGGAATTAGAGCCGAGGAGAGCGAGCGGTGACACTCTCATTTCGTGGAGAATTTACAAGCGGCTCCTTCGCGTGCCTCGCATAGTCAGACCTAGTCCAACCCCTATATATAACCGTGTAGCCGGCAGTCTGGCATAGTTAAGTGTACTTCTACTAGATGTACCCGACTGCGTGCGAAATTCGCCCACCTTCTTTCTCATACTTGCTCTTATACTTTCACTCTCTCACTCCGAGTAGACATTATCCTGCTCTCCTTTTTACACCACCCAATTCACGTCTACCTGAAAGACACCCGGACAAGTGGAGTAGAGTCGAGAGGCGTCGCCTTTCGAGCTGGAATGTAGTGATCACTTCCGATCTTATCTGCGTGTCGTTCGAGAGTAGTTTCAACAGTCGCGATTAATTCCTCAGCTAGGTAGTTCATTAAGAAACATCAGATACCTTTGTATATACCTACTTCGAATATACTTATTAAAGCAATTGACTCTCACGCAAAATTATTGTCTCATATTTTTTTTATCATTTGAAGTACTTAATTATTTATCTAAATGGAACAAAAAATCACAGGCAATGAAATTCTCATATACTTAAATATATACGTAATCTGTTGAAACTGACAATACAAGTAAAGTTTACTGTAGGCATGAGTTTCAGAGGCTTGAGCATAGCGTGATGTCCACCGTGCTCGGCGTTTGCTATCGTTAATAAAGTTTGTTGCAGCAGGAGGTTAACCCTCAGGCGATGAGGATTGTGCCGGTACCATGCTCGGCACCGTTTTCCCACTTTATTCTTCAACACCCCCGGCAAGGATCCGCAACGGGCATCGAGGTTGGCTTGCGATACGCGAGTTCGTTTAGCTGTGCGTGGCTAAGTATCGCTGTAAGAGAAGACTTTACCAACCTACCTACTACCTAGCTCATTGCTCCGAAACACGCAATCATTATGCTGTTCCGCAATATCTCTTTCTCTTCTTACCCTCCTTAGTAGTATCCACTACCAACAACTACTCCTCGTGGCTGTAGTCTTTGCCCGGAATCGTTGCGCCATTATGAAAGTTACGTGGGCGTGCACCATCGCAGTTTGGCCCTTGCCAACTTTATTTACGAATCGAAATATGTCTGACCACACGACAGGATTCACTAAAACACGTAAACATTATCATCTATAAAGATATTTCCACCTTCAATTTATTGGATAATAAAATAACGAAAAAAAATCTCAAGAAATTTTTTCTTTTGCTTGAAAAATAAAAGAGTAAAAAAATTTAAGAATCTCAAGCCAATTTGCAGTAATTCCTGCAAGGCAGTGATAACTCGTGACTTGGCGAAACGCCGGAAGGAGAATGGGTTTGCCAGTAGCTCTAGGATCTACTGTTGGATGTTCGGAGTTTGGTTAGGGAGCAAAAGTGGAACGAACGAACGAACGAGATACGGGGAGGTATGACACGCTAGGATACGATATGATATGATATGATAGGATAAGATGGGATATGATAGGACACTGGTGGCTCCTCGACGAAAGGGGTGAAGTGTAGGGTAAACCATCGTCTTCGAAGTGGCGTGTCGCCGCGAGCAAACTTACGTGCATACCCCTAACTACTGGTACATACACTGGGTCCTCTGGGTGGCGTCAGGCTCAGGGGTGGCAGAAGTTACGGCGTCTCGACGCTACTTCCCAAGTCTACTCTATCTATATACCAGCGACCCCTCCCAGGTTCACCATTCCTTCATCTACGCTGCTCAGGTGCCGTAAGTTGTGTATAGTTAGTTAGCTACTTTAAACTTTCTCTCAAAACTCGAGAAATGTGACGCTGTAGACGAAAGCACTGACTCGGGGGTTAGCTGTTCAGTTGATAACTCACCAAGGTGAAGAGTTTTCATGACAACAAAACACGTGCCAGCTCATGGAGTCTTGAATTTTGAGGAAACTCCCTCAGGCTGACCATCAGTTGCTCCTCTTTACTTTCTCAGCGCCGCCGTCATGTTCGATCAGAAACTTTAGCGCTGTTAAACTTTTCACTGTCTTGAAGTATTAAATTTACTCATCAGATACTTTTCACTTCTCTCTTCGTCATTATCTTTTTATACTTCCTTAATAATTATTATTATGATGCTAATAATAATCATAATGATATAATTAAATTCCGGAGATTGTAAGTAACATGAAGGCTTTAAGAATAAGAGACACGACAAGTGGGATATCTTTATCCGTATCAATTACTCGGTGATTAGATGTGGTAGATACGATCTACCCTGTCTGCTGGTTGGCCGAGGAGGCGAATGTCACGGGACAAAAAAGTTTAAATAAAGAGTAAAGAGTGAAAGAATAAGAGACGAGGCATCAAGGGTGAGTGAATGAGGCTCATAGAAGGGAGGCGGGTGTAAGCGTAAAAAAAGTGTGTGATTGACAACACGAAGGCACTGGTCTGATTGTTGAGTGAATGCTGTCGTAAGCTAAGATAAGGGAATAAAATGAGGATAAATAAATAGTGGGCTTAGGAAATATCTTAATGAGTGAGGTGCAGCAAATGCCACTCCACTTAATTGACTGTACGCTTTTGTATAGAGTCACTACATCACCGGACTTTATCTATACCCACATATATTTATTCTGTTTATAAAATTTATTCAGCTTGCCAATTAATTATGTTTCCGTCCAAGTGTCTTCTGATTTAAAAACACAATGGTTTATTAGTAGGGCCTGCTTTATTTATTATTATTATTTATTTTTTTATTTTGTGTGTGATGGAGTAAGTAGGAAGCAGCGCAGCTGATAGCGGCTTCGTAAAAAGGAAGTGATGATCAGGCTGGGGATGTAACCTGGACATGTAAGACGCGGCGTAATCTTGTCGATCAAACAATTAACAATGCGTCCGCGGTAGGGGGTTGAATCGTAAGAGCTTAAGAAGGCGGTGCGCTGAGATACGAGAGGAAAGTTTTGGTATATATAGTGGAGTAAGGCAACAAGAGTGAGCCAATCGAGTGATCGGTTACCCGGTCGGGTAAACGACACAGAGGTACGAGAGAGACGCTTGATGCCGTTTTATTCAGGACTGAAGAAGAAGAGATGCGGATAATCATCAGCGGCTGATCGGCATAAGCGGCTGAGCTGTTTTAAAAAGGGCTCGCCTGGTTGTATTCTCCAACGTCTCCTTTCCGCAGTGTCACTCGTTAATTATCCGTTAATTAGCCGAGTCTTAATTGCCATAGTAGAGCGGCGGGGAAAAGAAGATGCACTTGTGCATCTCTCGAGTCTTTCCGTTCTTTGCTTTTTTTTTTAAACCAACATATGTATCATGTTTAAATAAGTGTGTGTGAGTGTGTGCATGAGTGTGTGTCACTTTCTACAAAGCATGTTACGTCGGTCGGTTGGTCGGTACAGTGGATCTGCCGATTGCCACTTTTTTTACTTATTTATTTAGGATTTCTTATTTTTATTTGTCCGAGTCAGAGAAGAACTTGAGCGGTGTGCGTGCGTGACAGTATCTGCGGTGCGTGGAAGGGACAAGAGGAGTTAGGCACCTAAAGATCTAAGGAGGCTGATGTATTTATAAGGAGAAAGATTTGCATACGATGCAGCAGATCGACGATAGCGCGGGCAGGCGGCACGTCCTGGAGATTCAAAGAGGCTTTTGTGCCATTATATCCGATCCTTCGCTCTCGAGGCTTTTCATCGTCGTCTTATTTTTCCTTTACCTCTTTACCTTATAGCTTATACCTTATACTTTAACTTACCTTACTACAGAACTGTACCTTTGATTCATTCGCGACTTTGTGTGTGTGTGTGTGTGCATCTTTTTCATTTTGTCCCTGCCACTATCGTGTCCTCGCTGCCCCGTATATTTTGTTCACATAAAAATCACCAGGGCCCTTTAACTTCGATATACATCATATATTTCAACTTTTTTTTTAATTGTCTTCATTTATTTAAATCTTTTTCTTAATTCTTACAAAAAGTTCATATCATTTGAAAGCAATTTAGCGCTTAGTTAAAAAAAACTATGATTTAAATAATTAGTTATTATAATTTTAATGAATTTAAAATATGGGACCCAACGGAATCGAATAAAAAATTTATTGGTACGGTTAATTAGGAGAAATGTATATATATAATTTTTTATTATACAATTTTATTTATTATCATTTGAGGAAAGTTAAATGCAAATGAGGACCACCATGGGTTTTTATTTCAATCAGATTAGCAGGGGCTCTCGTCGATTAGGCGTTACGACGGTCAGTGTGTGTAAAAAGATTGAAACTGAGATCCTCGAGAATGTCAGACGGCGTCAAAAGGGTGTCTCGCACACTGCTACTTAACTTCTGTAGGTTTTACTATACGATATCACTGGTAGTGCCACTACTACTACTACTATTTTTGTTGTTGTGGCTGGTACTGTCGCTGAAGAGAATAATCAAGAGTCGCGTATACTGCTGTTGCGTACAGCTACGAGTCGTCGTGCATTTTGATAAAGTCAATGACGAAAATGAGACACGTATCATTCTTATCGTGATGCATCTCCTCACGCGACAGTAATACTTCTTCAAGAGTCGTTGTGATCACCAAAGTCTATTTTAAATTACAATATTTTCCATTTTATTATTATTTTTTTTTTGTATTCTTGACATTTTTTCACGTTGATTTAATTTGTATTAATTTAATAATACTGACAAGATACAAAATTATTTAATATCGAACTTGAAAAAAAAAACAAACATGAGAAATAAAATATTTTCATACTGAAAAATATTATTTTCAACAAATCAACTTTAATTTCAATTTATTACCCGACAAATCAGCGTATGAAGGCAAAAGCCACGTACTGAGACTTATAAATATGTCAGGAGAAACATTTAAAATAAATAAATATTAAAAATAAAATTTAATATTTTATAATAATAATAATAAATTGTGATATTTATTAAGAAAAAAAAAAAGAATAGAGTACTCGACTTAGCTCTGTTTCCTTTGTTCTGAACGGTATTGATTCCCCTGGCAGTACCTCCGGAGGGTTAGAAGAGTCATTCGAGTTACACGCTGGACCAAGCTCGATCCGGCGGCCATTAGCTCGCGGGTAAACAGAGTCGTACTTTACTCGAGGGGCGTCACTCTTCCTTCGCCGCAGTTCCGCTTCTTTGCTTTCCAAGCGAGCCCTCTTCCTTCAACCACAAACCTTCCTCATCCACCACCTCCACCTCCATCACCAGGAACCCCGACCCCGACCCCAAACTATCCTCATCCTCATCTTCATCCTCGTACAATCGCACCCTTCCTCGCACTAACGAATACATAAATTTACCGATTCCGACAATAACTATTTTTCAACATACATCCAAAAATATCTGGCGCTCGACTATTTTTACCAAGAAATTTTAGCTCTCTTATTGTTATTCTTGTTATTGATGTCGAGTCACACTCTAAGTACATCGGGACATGTAAACACTTTTGACAATTTGATAATCGTACACTTATTTATTACAGAAGTAAAATAAAATTTTTCTAAATTCACTTTAAAATTCAAATTAATTGAATTTTTGATTTTCGGAGTTCTAAATTTTGACCTAGAATTAAAATCGATTTTTTTTTAATTTTAAATGTCAAAAAGTAATTAAACTTGAATATATGTATTTATAGTTTGTTAAAGACCCCATTTTGCCCCGGTCTCTCAAACAGATTTGTATTCAAAGCGAGAAAAGCTTTATAGTTAAATTTAGAATCAATTATATCAGATTCTATTTATAAAAATAAAAAGAGAGACTGTCTACACCGATGCAATAGATTAGTGTACAAAAAAAAATTCTCGTCGCGTACTTCGGGCAATTGAGTATCTCATTGTTGTTGCGTCGCGAAGATACCATACGTGCGGTCACACAAGAGTTTCCGCGAATAGTAAGACGCGTGTAGAATGTCACTAATCGACAAGGTCGTTCGTCCAGGTCTATGCACCCGGACTACGCACTGTAGAGTCTACTGGTAAATGACGTCCGGCGTCTGATTAGTTTCCGTCTTAGACAGGATTATCCTAGTGCACAACTTATGCCAGACGAATCAGCAAATAAACTTCTGCGTCAATCATAAATAATTAGACTTGAGACTCTAAACTTACGAGAAGAAAAATAATTAAAATGAACCCCGAATAAATAAATAAAATTAACGACTAGGTGGTTTAATTTAAAATTAATATGGTTTCGTAAACTAATTTATTGAATCAATCAAAACAAATACGATTGGCATGAGCAGTAATACGAGTAGAAAAGAAATTAAACTGTGTGGGACAGATTTGGCAGTAGATAGAACCGGTGGGTGATCGGCGCCGCGTCAGCGGGGCACCATCAATGTGGCGGCAGCTACGCAACAAGAATAACAAGAACAAGACCTTAAATAATAAAAATAAAACCAAAAGGACCAACGACCAACGAGAAATCGGTTCTCTCTCAGACTTATATATATCTATATATATATATGTATACACCACAAGTGAAGAGGATCCTCCTCAGGACTCTCTTTAAGTTCGAGGAACGATAAATTCCCGATTCCAGTCGGACCCGTCCTGGTTCCCGGTTCGTTTCTCGCGGTCGTGGAAATGTAAAAGGAAGAAATACGCCTGGGGGGAAAAAAAATAAAATAAAAAACCAAAAATAAAGTTAAATAATAAAAAAGATAAAAAAGTATCCAAAAGAAGACCAGGACGTGGTTTTTAAAAGATAAAAAAAAAGGAGCAATACAAGATGCGATCCCGCCCGAGTGTTCGTTAAATATACGAGTGTATTGAAATTCCGCATTGGAAGAGAAGAGACTGAGCCGGCGAGGACGTGAGCTCGTTGTGGAAGGACAAGATCGCATGACGGGTCCGATACTTTCTTTCTTTCTCTCTTTTATACTCACTATTTTTTTCTTCATCTTCTTATACTTCTCTTTCTATTCAGTTTCTACTCCTTCTTATTCTTATTCTTATTCTTATTATTCCTTAACATCTTTTCATTTTATTCCTTTTCCTTGAGTCTTTTTCTCCCACCCGCTGCTTTGAATACTGGGATCCAAGCGTCGACTGTCCCACGATACGACCGTATAAGCCAAGTGTATAAGAGACGGTACCCCTGCGACGACGACGAGCAAGACGATGGCTACGACGAGGACGAGGACGACCGACAACGACAACGACAACAACCGACGCTCTGCTTGGATATATACGCATACCGTCGTCCACTCTAATTTGAATGTAACAACGTTCCGTTTGCCCGTAACCCGATACCATCTTCAACGTTTGCGTGGTCCGCGAGTCCACTCTCTATCTTGTCTCTTTTCTCTTCCAGCTCACTCTCTTTCATACTCAGCTCTCTTTGTCTCTTTAGCGCGAGCTGCTTTAACACACAAAGGAAATTATTATTATTGGCTGAATCATCCTATGGATTTTTATTGCCCCGTGTATTACGGAAAACTGCTACTTTAAAATAATTCCATCATCCATGTCATCACCAAAAGGTCACTTATTCTGTGTCCTGTTCATTTTATTGTTATTGTCATTGTAATGTGAATTTGTTGTTGAGTTTTCGTTTGATGTAATATGAAATGCAGCTCGCGCGAGATGTACTTTACGATCAGATGCAACTCACTTACTTATCAGGATGATTGACATACGACGGACAATAGCATCGTCATGCAAAACGTGACTCTACTTCCCGGTAGCTTGCGCATGAAACGAATTTCCAAGTTTTCTTTCGTATTCTTTGTAAAATATCTGAATTCACAAAACACATTTAATTATAATAAATACATGAATCTTTTAATGGGAATATTTTTGGATTGAAAATATTTAAAAGTCCAATGATGAGTAAATTATTTTTACCCGGGTCAAAAATAAAACTTGATTCAGGTTCGCTTCACGTTTTCTTTTGAAGTTATCGATTTGCCGACGATTTTTCGAAAAGATCTCGACATTTTCGACTTAAATCAAATATTTTTCAACTTTTTTCATCTTAGTTTCAACTTCTTTTAACTTATTTGTATTTTTTTATCTTAGTTTGAACTTATTCGTCTTTACTTCGAGCACGATAGTCATTCAACTTACTTTTGACTTGCTGAATCAAGTCGTAAAAAAGTTATTTATTCGTCTCACTTTTGCCTTAATATATAAAAATTGTTTCACCTTAGTTTTGACTTTTTCGCCTTATAATTTAAGTCGAATAAGTCTAAATCAAGTCAGTTTCGACTTGATTTAGACTTTTACGCCTTGTATTTTAAGTCGAATAAGTCTAAACCAAGTCAATTTTGACTTGATTTCAACTTTTTCGTCTTAAGTCGTGACTAAGTAAGCCAGTTAACTCTAAACCAAGGCGAAAACTCAATGTATTTCATATCTCCGTAAAAAAAAGTCGAGTTTGTCTTGTGAAAAACGGTTCCAAATTTCGACTTGGTAAACCAAGTCTAAATCAAGTTTTATTTTTGACCCGGGTATTCATTAAATTTTTTTAGAAGTATTAAAAATTTTTTTTCGATTTTTTCGAGTACTTTATCTTACCGAGGTAATAAGAATAATTTTTTTATGGTAATGAAAGCATGAATTATTGGCTTAAGATTTGAGTTAAAACAAAGTAATTCAGTTTTTATTTAAATCCATATATTTGCATTATTTTTATAACGGCCTTGTTCTGCTCCATTTTCCTCTAGAAATAATAATAATAAAAATAGTAATGAAAAATATAAAAAAAGTTGGGTTGAATTGAGGAGATTAGTTATTAATATTTAATCTATATTATATATTTAAAAACGTTTAGTTGTGACGTAAGCCCTTTATAATGTCGACGGTAGACAGCTGTCGTTATTAAAACGCGAGCGAAAGGGCTGTTTTTCAATTTTACAGAGGAAATGTAAAATTTCTCCGATAGTAGTGCGGGTTTTGTGATGTGAGACTTCATGAGAACGACGGCAGACCGACATCATACTGAACGTTATGTGTGCTGCGTATAGTATGCCGCTCTTGCCGTACTGAAAAATCAGCTTGACAAAGATTTAATTAATTCATCATAGCGTCAGAGTACGAAAGGATAAAACAACGTAATTTTTTTTCTGTAGACCGAGTGAGCTAGAGAACGAGAGCAGACAGTGCTGGCTCAGAAAATAAAATTGCCTGGATTATTGCGTCGGATTTTTTAAATGGCCAAAGACACATCAAAGTGGTGTCTTTTCATTCTTCATACATATATCTATATATTATGTATATATAGTACATTCTGAAGCGTTCTTTGATTCAATAATAATTATTATGTCAGTCTAAAATGTCTGCTGCCTTGATTCTAGATAGACTATCAATTAAATAAAAGAAAATTAAAAATGTCTAAAAAAATTTACTTTTGCTTTTTTTTTTTTTATTGAAATGTCAAGTTGTCGAGATATTTTTTAACAAATATACTATTAAATTGTCAATTTTTTAAAATTGATTCTTCTTAAATACATTGGGGTAAAATAGTCAGTCTAGATAAAAAAAAATAAATCGTATATCTAAAATTTACAAAAAAAATTATTTTATTGCAATCAATATATTAATGAGGTTAAATTTTTATATTAAGAAAAATAAAAAAAATTTTTTTTGAGTGCATTCAATATTTTAATAGAATAAAAAAATTGACAAGTGGATAAATATTAATTTACAAATAAATAAAAAATATTATTTCATATTATAAGTGATTATTTATTATAAATTATGACGTTTACAAGATTCACGATAGTCATGAAATCGTGTAATTTTTTATATTTAAATATAAATATTTATGTGTATATATAAATATAAGAATATGTATGATAATATGAAAGGGCACGATGCCAGAATATACAGAGCCCCCCTGGTAAGTTTTTATATTAATCGTCGATACCTTATCTGGCCAATGGAGTCTTTTATTAACCCGTCTTCATCGAGGTTTGCCGCTGACACGGCAATTCGTCTGAATGTGAGAATATTATTAAGCGGCGTGCAATGTTCGCACTAAACGCGAAGAAATCTTCGGGGTGACGTCAGAGTGAGAGAAGTGCTGTGAATATATGTATGTATATATGTATGAGTTTATGTATAAATGTATAGTATAAATATAAATATATATAAGAGGGAATAAAAAGAAGGAGGAAAAAAGTTCGAGGGAAAGATTTCTTGGACAAATAATTCCACGCAGGGGGTACTCGATACCAGAGAGAACACCAAGAGCTTGATCTCACTCCCGTGGGTAGTCTCATAAACTTGCTAATTCTTAACATCAAATTTTTTTTATACCCGTAATAAAATATTATAATACGTAGGGGAGGGTGGGGCAGAGCGGCCCCCATGGGGCAGAGCGGCCCCCCTGAAATTTTGACCAAAAAAAAAATTTTTTTTTTTTCGACTAATTACTATAAATCCGATATGTTGGCGCATTTTTACCCCTACGCATGACATTTGGGGCAAAATGGACCAGCCCAAAATTTTGAAAAAGTGATTTTTTTATATTTTTATCGTCAAATTTAAAAAAAATTGTTATAATTCCACATTTCTAGCCCTACGCATGACACCTGGGGCAAAATGGACCAGCCGAAACTTCCGAAAAAATTATTTTTTCATATTTTTCGGCCGTTTCTCTATGTAAGAGGCAAATTTGGTCACTAAAAATTTATAAAAATTAAATTTTTTTTTTTAGTTGATAAATTTTTGAAGTTAAGTAAAATTATAGAATTGATGTTTTTTTTTATTAAATAACAATTAGTAATTAAGATAATCGAGAGTGAACGATTTTTTACGCTTTAAAAAATTTTTTTCGAGTAATATAAAACCAAAAATAGTTGTCAAGAGAAAGAAATACATTTTTAATGATGAAAACAATTTAAAAAAAAAAAAACGAAAAAAAAAATTTTTTTTATCACTTTTTGAAGGGGGGCCGCTCTGCCCCACAAAAAAAAAATAATTTTTTTCAGAATTTTGGCAAAATGTCCATAAATTTGTTCGAAATAGGACAAAAGTAAAGTGATCTTATGGTTGAAAGCCACAAAAAATAATAATTGGCTTAGGGGGGCCGCTCTGCCCCACCCTCCCCTAATTTCTTTTAATTATTTTGAATGAAAATCAATATTTTATATCGCGATAACTGAGGGCTTTAATTTACAATTAATTTATATATTAATCTTTTGCAATAATTGACAACATTTAATAATTTATTTATATTTTTCTATCATTGAGAGGAAATCAAAAAATTTTTCCAACTTTTCCATTATAAATCTAAATGAAATAATTTTTTTTTTTTCATCAATTGTGAAATTCCCAGCAATAAATTTCACATGCAGTAACTTCAAACCGACAGCAAGGGTGTGGTTTATTATTTTTTCTCGCGAGAAAAATGCATAGACTTTAATTGGTAAAAAGGGAGCAAACGATCGTATGGTTGCTGCACCTCACCGGATACTCTGGTGGGTGCGTTATCGAGGGCTATATATCCGTCGCACACTTGGACGTAAATTTGTTTAGGGGTGGACAACTACTCTCTTTATGTAGGTATATAGATATAAATGTACCGCCGGAGGTAGTAGCCGTTTACCGTCACGGGACATTTGCCACGAGAATTCCTATCACAGTGGTCACGTCTTGGAAACTTTTCTCGCGTACTTTGCCTTTAGTCTACTCTTTATTCGGGTTTCTACCCTCTACTAAACTACTGTCAAACTAAGTATAAATTCGGATAAACACAATCCAACTGCTCGGTTTGTGTCGTCGCCTTGAGCTAATGTATCTAAAACTAAATATTTTAAAATCCATTCATCACTTGAATAAATAAAATTAAAAAATTCTGAAAAATAGTTGACCTTGCGGACCATCCCCAAAATTTTCCGCTGCTTTTAAGTTCAAGAAGCTCAAAATCATTATCATATATATAATATATAGGGGAGGGTGGGGCAGAGCGGCCCCCCTAAGCCAATTATTACTTTTTGTGGCTTTGAACCATAAGATCACTTTACTTTTGTCCTATTTCGAACAAATTTATGGACATTTTGCCAAAATTCTGAAAAAAAAAAATTTTTTTTGTGGGGCAGAGCGGCCCCCTCCAAAAAATGATAAAAAAATTTTTTTTTTCGTTTTTTTTGTTTTTTTAAATTGTTTTCATCATTAAGAATGTATTTCTTTATCTTGACAACTATTTTTGGTTTTATGTTACTCAAAAAAAATTTTTTTAGGTGTAATAAATCGTTCACTATCGATTACCTTAATTACTAATTGTTATTTAATAAAAAAAAAAAAAAACAATTCTATAGTTTTACTTTATTTCAAAAATTTATCAACTAAAAAAAAATTTAATTTTTATAAATTTTTAATGACCAAATTTGCCTCTTACATAGAGAAACGGCGGAAAAATATGAAAAAATAATTTTTTCGGAAGTTTCGGCTGGTCCATTTTGCCCCAGGTGTTATGCGTAGGGCTAGAAATGTGTAATTATAATAATTTTTTTTTAATTTGACGATAAAAATATGAAAAAATCACTTTTTCGAAATTTTGGGCTTGTTCATTTTGCCCCAAATGTCATGCGTAGGGGTAAAAATGCGCAAACATATCGGATTTATAGTAATTAGTCGAAAAAAAAAAAATTTATTTTTTGATTAAAATTTAAGGGGGGCCGCTCTGCCCCACCCTCCCCTACATCATATCATATCACATATATTTAACAATAGTTGATGTCATTGTCCATGGGTGCCCTAGTAGAAATAATCTAGACTTTACTCGATTTCAAACCAGTAACTGGCCATACATTAATTTGAATTAATTTTTAATTTGTCTGGGTATTTTTTAAAAAATCGTTTTATTTTTGAGAGGAACTGATAATTTTAATAACCTCAAAACCTAAAATTTTAAAGTGACAGTTTTTTCGAAGCCGCCATGTTTCTCTTGGATCTCTAGTCAAACTGGCCAGTTACTAGACAAAAACAAATTTTCAATTTTCTAAGTGGAAAAATTAAAATGAATTAAAAAACTAAATTATTTACATGGTTTAAGATATAGATGACATGAAATGAAAAAGAGCTAAAAATAAAATGTCACTGGGTATTTTATCTCATCACGTCTATCAATCGAAAAAGCCATAGGTCAGTTTGGTTACGACGCTATAAAGCAAGTCATTGCCGGATGGGGCTGCGACTGGACTTGGATTCTTTTTGAGTCTCTCAACTGTTGATCTCGGGTCTCGAAACATGAATCCACCGCAAAACACACATCATAACGAGAAGATCAGTGGTGTCCGTGTGGGTCGAGAGCTAGCTGGGAATCGTAAAGACCGTCCATCCGTAAGACGTAAATTCACGAGGTAATGCTTGGCCTATACCCATGTGAAAAGATGTTGAGCGAAAATACAATTTGATGGCGTATACAGAGGCTTGTTTTCTTGTACTTTAATACTACCTACCACTCCTCGTGGATACACTATACACTACACTCTTTTTACATCTGAGAGTTGAGTATCAGTATCCACCATACGTCTTTTATGACATCGTTTCGATTTATATCTTATAGTTACGATTCACTATAAAACTCCGTTAAAATCCGTCCTAATAGAATTTTAAACCCATGCTTACATACCGCTCGTTTAGTTAACGATCGAATTGTTATCTCGTAACGTAAAAAAACAAAAAATAAATATTTCTAGTAATTTGTCAATATTTTGAACAAAAAAATTTATCATTCCGCTGCAAAAAATGTCTATTAATGGATAATGACAAAATAGAATGAGTGTACTGAATTGATAAGACCGAAATTCGTTGCACACTTGAGCGTATACGTATTAGGTGCAGTTTGGGAGTTATTTAGTGGCTATCAGCGTAGTAGAGGCAGCCATTAGCCGCGATCGCATTACCGGTCGAGTGGTTATAATGGTCTGAAGCTTTTCTTCCTTTCTCTCTTTTCTCAATTTTCCAATATAACTCGCTCTCGTCTCCCTTGCGCTCCCCGGCTTCTTCCCGGTCCTGCCTTTTCATTCTCCGCCTCTGTGTCTACCTCACCGCGATATGTCGATTGTAGATATAACAGATATATATATAACGAGGACTTTTATGCAGAGAGATTTATATTTAAACTTCCGTTTAGCATTTAAATCCACCCGACAGTTGGTACTTGCGCTGGCAATCCAGTTAAATAATTGGGTAATTATAATATAACAATTAATAACGAGTACAAATTTAATGGATAAAATAGACAGTCGTATAAGACAAACGATAAAATGCTTCATCCACTTCCGTTTATTTTCAGATATATCATATATTTATATGTGTATATATTTGTTTATATATTTGTAGGGGATGGAGAAGAAAAGGGGGAAGGGGTGGAGGGGAGAGTTGAATGAAATCGCGCGTTCGCGACGGCCGTTAATTTCCTCTATATAAAAATCAATGAACTGGCCATAAACAACGCTTGCCGTGTGGCCGGTTACTGCTCTTCCCATTTTCCAATTTGCAATTTCGAATCGCGTTTTTAATTATAACGAATACAATGGCGCGCCGTGCGTCGGCCCAAGCTTTCTATATGCTCTGCATGTTGTGTTTTGTATATATATAGGTATATAGATAGCACGACATGACCGGCAATGGCATCCGGTTGCCAACAACCCCCTACGTACTTCCTCCTTCCTACTGGTGCCTTCCAACACCCCCGAGATACGGCAATCCACTCCAAAATATTCCATTTTCACGATAATTATTGTCGCTCGATTTTTGTTATGTGTGGAAATACTGGATACGTGTTATGTAGAGCTCGTATCATTTCTCATTCCAAAAATCCCGCGGTTGTTTTGTACATCGACACTTCCGGTAAAGCAAGAGCGTATTTTGATATTTGTTGTTATTGCGTTATTTGTATAATTATTTAAATTATTTAGCCGCTTATATTATTAATATAAATAGTAAAGGAATTTCATTTTTCAAAATAATAATAAATTAATACTTGAATCACCGCAAAAGCTATCAGCGATAATAAAAAAATAATAACATTATAGAGTATTCAATCGGTCCCGCGACGACGCGGATCGCAATTCGATCTTCGGCACCAAACTCAGGTATTTCTATATATATTTATATATCTACGAGTGTATATATAAGCTCGTGGTATGGCGTAGTATCGTGTCGTCGTACTCTCATATGTTTTCTATTTCTCTCTGGACTTTGCTCTTGTATCAGTGGACTTTTCCCGACAGTATCCTCTCACAGTTGCTGGGTAATCCCTCGGGCGTACTGTGGGGTATTTCATATATATATATATATATATATATATATATATATATATATATATATATATATATATATATATATATATATATATATATATATATATATATATATATATATATATAAAAAAGAAAAAAGCACACAAGTAAGAGAGAAAATGTACAGAGGACGGCGCGACCTCATATATAAGGATTTATAGCGGCTAAGTCTTTCGTATATTGGTCCATACCGATCTTGTTCTTGTTCTTGTTGTTTTCCATCATTTAATTTAATCTTTTTGTCGCTCATTTCACTTGACTTCAATGCAGAGACATGCATACCCACGAATATATCTTCTAAATACTTTATTTTATTGTACAATAGCTACTGATGGTAACCCCGTGGTATCATGAGTGTCGTTTTACCGGACTTACATTCCGCATTTGCCATTCCGATTATCCAGTGGAACGCGTTTAACGGAACGTGGAATTTTGTCAAGAAGGGATTCGAGATAGACGAGCTGGGAGGTCGAGAGTGCGCTACGTGTACGGGAAATCGCAAATTCCTGGTAGGTGCGGCACCTACTACTCTCTTGCCGGCGTGTCTGCACTTTGACATTCATGAAGGAGTAAGAGAGTAAGGGAGTAAGGGAGATCCGTACGTACGTACTATACAGTACACTACTCTAAGCCAACTCACCAGACATACGTACTCGGTTGGGCATTAACTCACGGCAGCGTCGTTAGTGGCATACCTTATCGTTTCATGCACAGAGAACATTCGGAATGTGTAAACATACACTTGGTAGGACGTAAGGACGAGTCTTAGAATTACTTATATGTTATAAGTTATATGCTTCGCTGATAGTAATCAGACTAGATGTCAGTTGCTCTTAAAAATTCTCGAATTTATGTAAAAAAATGATGTAATTTAGACTTTAAAGCGATTTATTAGTTTTGAAGTAATTTAGTTGGTGATAAAATGTATTTCCATTGGCATTAGAGTATCAGCATTACGAGAATCGATGAACAAGTACTGCCGAGGGTTGATGATAAGCGACTGCGCAACAGGAAAAATAAGGATTGGGAAGCCGGCGGTGTAAAGCGGCCTTTAGTAAAGAGAGACTGGCTTCTATCGCAGTTCGCGAATTCCGTCCTGTCATTTGTAACTGTCAGGTTGCTCATTACAATTCTCCATTCCTCGTCGTCTCTCCCTTCATTTCATCCATTTCCCATCCCTTTTATCTTCTCACTCTGGTCTCTTAGTTGTTTCCCACCTCGCAACATTTTATATCTTTCTCTCGTTGTCTATGTATGCCTGAGCAACGAAGGGTTGTTGAGTTAACATTTGCGCTCTTTTGCGCACGCAACCCTCTTGTGTAACAACTTTTCCCGGATGCCACAAAAGACAGAAAGCTAATAAAAGTATTCACTCTATAATTACAATCGCACCATTTTTATCATTTCCTTTTTTTAATTCCTTGACACTTTATGAACTTCGTTTTGTTATTTTTATTTTATTTAAATGAAAAAAAAAACTTTTTCCCTAATTAAGTTTTAAATTTTATTTTTAAATTCAATCGATTCAATTATGAAATAATTATTGAAAAATAATTTGAACTCACTATAAATATTTAAGAGAAATCTATTTTTCATTTTTTCACTCTAATGATATTCAAATTAACACGACGTCTGATAATTTATTCCAATATTAAAAGTTACCAAGCGTACACTGTTCTAAAATAATTTAAATTAAATTAAGTAATTGAAATAATTCTTCAAAAATTTATAACAAACCCGTTTAAAATTAGATCACAATTTTCTCAACATTTTATCCTTTCTCTTTTTTTTTAAATATATAAAATTAATTATCATCCGTTAATGCTCCTGAATATAAAATGTCAATCTGGTATAATATCTATATATAAATAGTATCTTATTTTTATTATATTTTTTTTCAGTTTGCCCTTTCTAAAAGTTTCCCTCGCTCATTTTCTTTATTACATTCCTTATTTCCTATCCACCAGTCTCAGTAACAGTAATACAAATTCCTATTGTGATTTATGTTGGTATCAATGTTAAAGCCTCGGGTCGTTCCCCCAACAAAACAAGAATACGACAAGGTCCAGAGATTATGCTTTATTGAATCAGAGTTGTCGCACTGTTATTGTATAGTCCTACAGCATCTGAGTCTTCCTCTCCTCTCCCATCTCATCTCTTTTTCTGGTCTATCTCCAGCTCGGTCATATTCCTCACTCGACCTCTACTTGCACTCTCTTTGCTTGAGCTCTTTGCTTGTCCCCACACCCAACTCTCCATATCCGCCTTGTATATCGCCCTTTCCATTCCTTTCACCTCGTTCGCGAGCAACAACTACTAGGGTGAGCCAGTCACTATTGACGTGTTCTATGAATTTTTATTAATAAAACAAGTGGCGCAAGGTCTTAACGCCTCGACAAAGCGACGACTGACAGCCCTCTAATATCCGAATGACATCCAACATCACACTTGTTATGATATAGCCTACCGTACAACTTACAACTAGTGTTCAGTCGAGGCGACGTTCGCGTCGAGTTAACGAGGAAGGAAAATCGTCAGCCCACCCCCAACTTACGTTTACGCTCCTCTGACATATCCGAGTGCATGTATTGTTTATTTTCTGAGTTACTTGTCCAAACTCTACAATAAATCTATATATTTATTAATACATAATGCAATATATATGAAGCTAGATAAATGGAAACGTTATAAATTTTATCATTTTCTATCCGAATATTCATCTCGATATTGAAATAATAATAATCCATTTAAATATATTTAGATATTTTCACCGGAAATTATGTATATTTATTCAAACATCGATTATTTACTTTTGATATAAATAAACTATTGATTAATAAATTAAATAATTGAATAAAAATAATTCTTATATTTAATTTATTGACATTTCGCTCTGCTGTTCAGTGGGGCAAATAAATTTTAAATTATAATGATGAAATATTAAAACTACCTGATAACAGGAGAGGTGTCTAAAATTATTATTAAAAATTAATAAATTTTCACGCTACTCATGTTATTGAATAGTTAAATATTTGATGTGTATCAGTTTTCTCCAGGTGTTTATAGAAATAAATTATTAACAAATAAAATTTTAATTGAGAAATAAATTTTTTAAAATTTTAACGTATCTAGATTTTTTTTTTAGTCAATAAAAATATAATAAATACTTGAGGGTAAAATTTTTTGTCGTACAATAGTTATAAAAAAATCAAAGTTACTATTTGATCAATTAAAGCTGTGGTAAAATAAATTAGTATCTGCAGAAGTATTTAAAAAATAATTTTGATAATAGTTTATTTTTATCTGTAAATCATATTACTTTTAAAAGTAGAGTCAGTCAATACAATTCAAACTCTTGATTCTTGACAATACAATATTCGACACGCGTGTCCATTTCTGCTAAGCACAGTGACTTGCGTCGCTCCGACGCCATAAGCGTGATTAATGGTGGCCACGTTGCTTACTATTCTGATACTCTCTTGTCTGCAGTCAGAATAACAAAGTGGTGTCTCCACAGCTCTTTCATTTATTCACACACTCACCAGAGAAGAGTTTCTCCCACGAGTAATCCCACAATCCCCATAAATACCTATTATTTTAAATGCGCTTTGCTGCATCCTTCGAAGCGATTTTTATCTGATTAAATAAAAAATATCCGTCATATAATAACTATTATTCAATTTTTTTAAACAAATCTAAACTAAGACATCTCAGCTCTTTGCTGTATAGAGATTATATTTTTTTCTCATATACTTATATCAGGGAACTCTTGAAATATGAGTTAAGACTCTTATATTTCCATTACCCGAGCCCCGAAACAATAACTCAACCCTTTGGGCAGTGAATCGATATCTACATATTTACTGAGCACACATGAAATCTGGCAATGACACTAATAGCATCAGTTACACTACACTGGGAGCATGGCAAAAGGGTGATGAGTTGTGTGTAGTGTGAGCAGTATACGATTCCCGTTCAGTTGGTTCGGGCCGTCCGTCACTTGTGATTTCGGTCGAGTCACGTTACAAATTACTCCGGCGACCTCCTGCCGTCATTCTCGTTACCAAAATGACATAATCGTCTCGAAGATTCGTTTGTGTCAGCTATCGAGTAAATAAAGAGTCCATCTGTAATTCTTTATGAAGACTCCATTAGCAACTGCTTAATCTTTTTACATCTCAAGTACACCCAGAGAAAAAAAGAACTCAATTATCTCTATTTTAATCACTTTATTTACCAAACATCATTATTATTCATTCTATCGAATATTTTAAAACATTCAATTAATTTTTTTCTCAGTTGTCATTTGAAATATTTATTGAAAAATTTACATTCTGAAATATTATTAAATAGATTTTAAAATAAAAATTCCCCAAATAGATGATCCACGTGGCTTTGGTACAGGTGGTAAATTTCATCAGCATGTAGCGGAACACGAAGGGAGCTCGCGATTAAAAAATAATAATGAAAGAGAAGTAGTTAGCTTGGGGATGAGGTTCAGAGTGAAGTTTAGTGTGAGGTGAGATGAGGTGAGGTGAATCCACTCAGCCACCCCCATACCTTCGGCATCAGCAGCAGTAGCAGCATCGCCTGCTGGTGGAAAAGAGCGTGAGCCTGTGCCTGTGCACACCAGGGGGTAGATAATCCACGCAGGCCGTGCGCTAGATCCCGGCGAGCTTACATCATTATTTATCGTTGCGTAAGAATCGCGGAAGGGCCCGTACGCTGTTTACCGTCCTCGATGGGATTACACCTAACACTCGTCCATTAATTTACACTCGCGGTCTCTTTCCATGTGTCCCCAAGCATTAATACATACACGTACATATATACACACACACACACGTATTAATACAAATGCTAGCTGGGCATACGAAATAACGACGCGAAGGGGTGACTCTAAAACATATGTGATCCAAGTAATACCGCGACGTTACATTAGAATTGAGACTACTGTCCGTTGAGAAGGGTGTTTGTACTCTGGATTGGCTTTTCCGTACATACTATGGTATACCATCACCGCATTACTCCGTCACGGAAGTATTCTAGTATCCCAGAATCCCAGTGGTCTATAGAGTTTATAGTCCACAGTTTGGCGATGAGGGAATAAGAGAAGAGGAAAGAGAGAAATTTCTGCGTTACTCAAAGCCACACAAAAGACTTGTGTAGTCCGTGGCCGTAGATCTATTGCTTGAGGCTGTTGAGAGGTGTCGGGCACCTGCTGTTGTTGCTTTTCAGTTAGTCTCGTTGTATATATATATGTTTGGAAAATACACTTTGATGAAGGTTCACTTCTAGTTTAGACCAGACTGCTCTTGGGGTAATCACACACCCAAGACTTTGTGGCTTCAAGTGAACTGAGCTTTGTGGTACGCACCATCTGCGCCAATAGTGATACAATCCGAATTCATTGGTTTTTAATTTTGCTACATTTTTTTAAAAGAGAATTGAACTGGGTCAGAATAGAAATTTTTAAATTTTACACGGAAAAAAAATATTAGTAAATATTACTGAGATTCTCGTCAACAGCGCGCCTAGACCGAATCTCAGCAAATATTATGAAGTAGAACGTGAGAAATTAATAACAGATGCATTTTTTTGACAAGTGTCTTGTAGTTTTTTAAGGTTTAACTAGTAATTTTAAATAGTCAAGCAGTATATTTCAACGATTAACTGTTAATTATAGCAACTTAAACATTAAAATCATAATTTTACAGATTGAAACGACATTAGTTATTGAACATAACATAAATAATTAGAAGTTGAACTACAATTATTGTCAATCATTTTTTTCCGTGTAAAAACAAAAAAAATATATGTACCAATCAATAAAATGTTTAGAAATTTTACATGGACTTGGGACGATTCTTAGACTTTTATTGTTGTCTACTCGAATAATAAACGTGACTTGACATCCAAAATGAAAAATCATTTTAGAATAATAAATTGATATAGAATAAACAAGTACAGACGGGTGTAATGTTTAACTGATTAATGAATGTTTTATAGCACGAGTTATTCAAGTATGGATATGTAATGCCATTTACGGTTGAGATGCCATTGACCGTGTAAGCGTGCAACAACAAATTTGTTCACACTTAAATTCCAAGCAAATTTATACCACCATGTGTATCGGATATACATATATATATATATAGATACACAAATGCAGAAAACAGAGTCACAACCCCGGCGTGACACACACGGAACTCGCGAGAAATAGCTTGAGCATTCGCGTGTGTCCTCGAGGTTCCAAGTGCATGGTAAGACACAACGTGGTCTCTTGCCATGTCTTCCTCTAATGTGTTAACTCTTCCTGTAAGCCGAGGAAGAGTAACAGAGATGGGGAACGTGTCTTCTCGATTCTCACGGGAACTCTGCGTATGTAGTGTATAAGTGCAAGCCGAGAGTAAAACTTAATATATTTATATATACGAGTAATAGCAGTGGTTGTAGTCTCTTCTTTTCTTAATTCTTAATACTACGAGCTGTGTGCTCGAGAGCCATTGCCAACCCAACGGCAATCAGGAACGAGCTGTAATGGCGACAAGGAAAAGATCTTTGCTTTGTTGAGATTCTATTCTACTACGATGAAATTTTTTTTTTTTTTTTAATTACTACTAAAGTAATTAAGGGATAAAGTTAACAGAAAATGTCTTTATGATTTTTTTTTTTTTATTAAACGTTTTAATAAAAAAATTCAATAGAAATTTTTGTTCTTTGTTTGAATTAAAATTTTTCAGTAAAATAAATTTATAGATGAAGATTTATGAAATATTTGGAGAAAAAAAAAAATTAAATGAACTGACGTAATTGGGAACGTGATAATCCGCATAGGAAATTGGCAGCGGAGCGAAACGGAAAAAAATTTCATAAATTCTTAAAAGGTCAAAGGACACGGAGAATTGTCGAACGGCAACTGCCACGAGGGATGTAACACGATACTATCGTAATTCACGTTGGTTTCACGCTTTATGCGACGCGCACAACACGCGCATTCGTGAATTTACGGGGTATATGAAAGCGTGTGTAAGAGAGACATGATGGAGATACATAAGCAGCGAAATGATAAAGAGCGAGAGAGAATTCACCGCGCACGGTGGCCTCGGACAAAACCTTCGCGTCCTGACTTGATGGACGCCTGGCCGCTATTGGATTAAACGTCGCAGTGGAAAAAAAAATTTTTTTTGGAGAGCTACAGCTCGCAGAAGAGATGAGAAAAAATGTAGAAACGGAAAAGTGAACGTCGTTATCAGAATATTTGGTTTAAAAATTCAGTTGAATAATTAACAAGAAAAAAAAAAAAAAAAAAAAATGTTACAATTATTCGTGTACTATCGTTCATCAATTTTTATTAGATTCGATAACATTTACCAATATCCCATTAAATTGTAATTGTAATTGAACTCAATAACTGTGTGGAGTAATAATTGTTGCCGCTTTAAATTTATGATTATTAAAAAAATTAATAAACTAAAGTTATTAAATTTTTTTCACTTTATTAATTAACTCACCATAGGCATGAATAAATTATCAATTCTAAAAAAAATTAATTTAAAAAAAGGTTATTTATTTCGAGCAAAAAAATTTAATACTTGAAATCAAATTAAATATTTATGAAATAAAAAAAAAAAAAAAATAACTTCCGCTGTATTAAAAAAAATTGTATTATCAAGTGCATTGGAATCGTCTATTTTCATCAGAAAGTTATATCAAGCGGCGATAGTACCGGCGATAGTGAGCAAAGAGGTCGAGTACAAGAGCCGAGCGATAAAGAAAAGTATAATGTAGAGGTAAAGAATAGCGTGAGAGTAAAAGAGTACACATACACAATCCTCTAGGTCTTTTTTCGAGGGCTTGTAACAGGAAAAAAGATTCGGACACTCGAAGCCCGGCGTCGGCGTCGTCAGTTCAAAAAAAAGAAATCCAAAAGGAGAAAAAAAAAATGAGAGTAGTATCGCAGAAAAAAGAAAAGCGAGAAAGGATAGCAAAATGCATTGTATCGTGAGGGAGCTTTTTGAGCGAGGGCGGTAGTCCAAAGGGTAGGTGGGACGGGGGTGGTTGGGTGAACGTCTGTCTGTTGGCTGCCAGCGAGCCAGTCAATCATTACGAGCTGCGCTTGCGCTCCGTAGCAAGCTATATATATAAATATATCCAGCTCTAAATTTCCTCTCTGCCCTCTCCTCTCTGCTCTCTGCTCGTCCTTTCCTTCAAATCCACCACCATCACTACAGCCACCCACTTCCACCTTCTTCGTGCCCGCTTTCCTCCATCCCGCGCGGCGCACCCTCACTCCTGGTTCTGCTGCTGCTGCTGCCTTCATTTCCCTCAGTTGCGAATTTCACCCCTTGCACACACCGTGCTGCTACAAGCACGCTACAATGCCGCCTTCTCCGCCCATCCTGCATATTTAAGCGAGCTGTCTTGCTATGCAATCGTTACACCAACGTATACATGGATGCGTAAGTATACTCGCAACTCGCACTACGAGAGGAAGCACACATTGCTGGGTGAGTGAGCGCAGACACTGAAATGCTCAAGAGAGAGAGCAGTATCTCCGGTTGAGTTTCTCTTGTGTCCTGTCATCCTCGAGGCTCGTCCATCCCCTCAAGCAAATACTGCTACTGCTGTTGCTGCTGTTACCGTTGTTGCTCTTTACTTGTTACTGCTGTTGCTGTTGCTTCGTGATAAAGAATTTCACGCGCTTACCCATTGAAACGAGACACCGGGAACTCCGCCGGGAGATTTACATTCTTTCTCCCGTCAGCTAAAGTCGAATGACTCGTTTTGTGGAAATGACATGATTGTGGGATATAATTTTTCAGAAGCGCATGAGTACAGAATAAAAACTTTTTTTTCTTTGCTTTACATTATTGTGGAAATTTTTTACGACTGCTGTAATGATGTATGTAAGCTCTGCTATTGTGAGTTGTAATGGAAAAAATTTACAAGCTTCTAATTGGAATATTTCTGACAAATTGGCTTTCATTATTGCATTAAAAATTTTTTAAATTGAGCATTAAATTAAAAAAAAAATGTGGGTCTATAAAAAATATATAACAGCAGAATCGACTTAAAATCTTCTTGTACATCTACTTCACTTCAATATAATGTCTTTAACATTAAACCCAATTGCAAGTCTCTATTCGCTCTCTCAGGCGAACGAACCCATGCGTCACCGACTATCGATTCCATTTAGACAATGAACTTTCATTCCACCGGGAATTTTATTTTTGTTCCATGTGCAGTAAAAAAAAAATCTAAAATAAAAACTAAAACAACCTACAGAAAGATACAACAGTATCGTAAGAAAAGCAAAAGTCGTCCGGAGGCGCCCTCGAGACCGTCGACGTTTCCGAGCGCAAGCTCTGGTGCCCGACGAGCGCATGTCTGAGCTCCGAGGATCGACAGAAGGGGTAGTCGTGAGCGTAGACACTGAATCGGCTCAGGGGTAGTGGTACGAAGCAACCCTCGCTCTCGTACCCGGGGGTGTTTCCATGGCTACGGCGCTCGCGCCTTGACATTGACAAATGGCCGGCCGAGGGTGAGCTGAACAGCGGTGCTTTTACATATGCAGGGACACCCATTTGTCCATTCAGGGTGCGAGAGGACCCAAACCAAGTGCTCACTCTCACTCACTCACTCACTAGACCTCGGGCTTACTTTCTGGCCTACTGCACTTCTGATTGTGAATAACTATTAACGCCCGTAATATTTTTATTTTATCTTCCCATCTGAATTTTATGAATTAAAAAAAAAAACAACTCAAATAATCAATAATAATAACTTAAGTAAAGTACTTATGGATAAATAAATTACTGCCTAATACAAAAAATTCATCACTTTATTTTTTTTTTAATCAAACAAATGAACAAAATTGATAATAAAATTAATAAAAATTTCTTTAGGTACATTAGATGATATTCGTGGTTATAATGATGTCCCAAGAGGGAAAACGATACTCTGAGAAGGTATTTCGTAACACCCTCCAAGTGAGGAAATATAACGATAGAGTATTATAGTTCTAGAGTGTATAATATACATATATATATGTATAGAGTCTGTGGTGTGGCACAAAGACTAAAGAGACGTGGTAGAATAAAGCTCACCATAGTCATTGGAGCATATAGCAACCAGACAATTCTATATCTCCCTAAAGTGGGCACTCCCTCGAGGAGAGTAGCAGCACCTAGCTCTAATATCTCATTACTGGTTACCACCAGTCAGTCTACTTGGCCATTACGAGATTGTTGTTTGCTCGTAGGCAGCGTATCAGCGTGATATATCGCCGCTATCCCACGACTTGTCAATTTCCACTAAACTCTCCGACTTTTTTCCCTTCAATCTTTAATTCATTTAACTTAACTGTATACGTATACTTACTTTGATTTTTTTATTTAATAGAGAACACGACGTGAACTGATTTAAGTCTCTAAAGGTCAGCTTTTTCATTTATTTAATTTGTTCTTTTATTTTTTATTAAAATATAAAATCGACAAATTAAATTTTATCATGCGTTAGTATGAAACGAACTACACAAAGTCGAGGATCGTTAAGTACGAGAGGTTGACAAGGATCGAGAAGGCGAAAATAATTGGTGTCTTTCCCGATTCTCGACTCCGGCTAACAAGGTCCATTTCCATGGAATAACCATCAGCGGTAATTGGCACCTACGGTCCCGGGCAACGTGCTATCCTTGCCAACCTATCATATTTCAGGGTTGCCTGTTAAAATGGTGTGCGACTAGTTTACCAAAGAAGATGAACGAAGAACGAGAGTATGTGAACACGAGAATAAAAGAGACTGAGAGAGAGAGAGATTGAGAGAGAAGGAGACAGGGTAATAGAGAAGGATCTGAGCTCTGGATAGAATGCGTGCAACAAACGCGCGTTTTATACTGAAACCACAATACCCTTTTGCTGAGTTAAGCCAAAAAGGGGATGAATAACAAAGCTTAACATCTACGATCCACTAACAATCCTCCGCCCACTGTCGGATATCACTAAAATACTCGAGATTTTCCGTGTGTAATAAATAATAACCAATTTAAGTTAAAGATTTTCGTCAAATCGTAAATTATTTTCAATATCTTTGACATCAAAAAAATTTTAAAACCAATTTACAGAAATTAATTTCAGCGTAACTACTAGTAAAAATATGAAAACTAATAGAAAATATACCAATGAGTTGTTCGTAATGAATAACATCGAGCTTCCATGAATACATAATCTCATATAAATATATATCCATCTGTAATAAACTAATATTTAAACATCGACGAATATTATTTATGGCGGCAGTCGATATCCAGTTTTACTCCAGTGTCTGTTGCGTCCCCAACTCTCTTTCTCCCTTTCTGGTTTAATCGTCAAAGATAAATATAAATGTATAAACATATATGTATATTCAGTGGTATATTTACAAAGGAGGAAAAAAATTCATTAAAATAATATTTTTTTTTTTAATTTATTTGCCATTTTTTTTTACTTAGGTGTCAATAGTCATCAATGCGCAAACAGTGGAAAAAATCTGATTCCATACCGATACAATAAATTTTAGCTTATTATACATCATCGTTATCATTAATCATTGTGTCAATAACGATAATAATTATCATTATCCTCATTACCATAAACGTCATAATCATATTATCATCATTCGTAATTATACAATTATTATTTATACATTATTTTTCTCATCTCTTACACGTGCTTACGGTTTTAAATCATTCTCAAGCAAATATTTTTTATTTATATTTATTACGCACTCATATACATCACACATTATTTTCATACTTACATCTATACATACATACATACATACATCCATATATATGTGCATTTTCGCCTGGTCGCTCAAGATCGCGGCGCATAAAAACTTGATTTAGTTTTTATACTTTTGTTTAAAACCCTCTAACGTGATTATTACTTAGAATAACTTACTTGTTATTTCGTATACATTTTTAAGGCGATGATTCAATCGTATGAACTCATTTTCTTATCAACGAACAGCCAATATGTCGAGCGTACATTTTTTTTTAATCGTCACTTTGCGTATGCCAACAAAATTAATTATCAAATCATAACAATTATTTTTATTACATTTAAATTTTGTTAATCATATTTCGATTATCGAGATCTTAAAAAATTTAAAAACTCATAAAATATATTCCCAAAGCACTGCATCAATTGCACAAAATCCATCAACGCACTCTCGAAGACTAGTAACTCAACTAGATCCGATCGCTAAGTCTAATAACAATAAATCTCAAGAAAGTCATTCGATATAAAAAATTACAGCTAAATACTCATCGAGTATTGGCTTTATATAAATAAAATGATTAGTTGCAGTGACATGGAAATTTCATTTGTTACAATACATAGTTTTATTATTATTACAAATATAAATACAAATATGATTAACAATTCAAACAATAGTAAAATAATTATTTATTTATTTAATAAGCAGTATCATGTCATTGTACGAGTACATAAAAGAGTGAACTGTCAACAAAATTAAACAATCTACTGATCAACAAATACAATTCGTAAAAAATTATTATGCCACTCTTGTTATCCACTTGACAATAAGATGATACTCATTATTATTATTAACTCACGTAATATAAATTATAAATTTTATTGAATTTATTTCCATTTATTTGTGTCCTCGCTGATTTACTTCCGTAATATGATTTTTTACTTTCAATGTACATTAATTTACAATCACTTTTAAAATCTTAAATAATCCATTAAATTATATCCTTATCATAAATAATTTTGACACATGTTTGTTTATAATATTAAATTATAATTAAAAATTTTATTGGGAGGTTTCAAAAATCAAATAAATATTTTTTGATTAATTTTTTATGTTTTTTAATGATAATAATAATTTTTAAATTAACCCTCGGAGTACACGCGGGGGCAAATTGACCCCACTTCACTTTTGAAGAATTATATCTCAAAAACTATGCATTTTATCAGAATGCAGTTCACGACGTTTTTTGTAGGTAAAACAATGCTCTTTTGAATACAACTATCATTCTTTCGAATTAACTAATTTTTAACGGTGAAAAAATTAATTAAAATCAAACCTAACGAGAAATATTTTAGAATAAAAAAAATTCTGAGGTCAAAATGACCCCCAGTGTACTCCGAGGGTTAAAAATTAATTTGGGAGTAATTTTTTTAGGGGAGGTTTGAAAAATGAAATAAATATTTTTCAATTAATTTTTTTTAATAATAATAATAATTTTTAAATTAAATTCATTGTAACTTTACGTTTTTTTTACTTGTTATTAGTAAATTATGATTAATCGGCATACACAATAATGACGATGACGACACGAACGACGGACACGATTAACGCCAATTAATCAAAAACCATTGAACGGTATTACATAGTAGACATTCACACCTGAGTCTTTCAGTATACGTGGGTATTTGTTTAGTATACTAAAACACCGAGTAATTTTGTAGAGCTCACAGCATTAATATTATCATTATTATTATTATTAATATCATTGAGATAAATCTATATATGTGTATAAATATATAGAACCATGTAGACAAACAAAATACAGTAATCACTTATTTTTTTTTATTTTGTTTCACTAAAATGTTTATTTATTAAATTAAATTCAAATTTAAATTTAAATAAATTACCGCGTCTCTACTCAACTATCGGCGTATTGAAAACATTTAAATATACATATATATTTTATATAAATGATTCATATTTGTTTTAATAAAACTTTACACTATTAATTCCTGTCGTGTAGGCGTATTTAAAATATTTATATATTTTTTTTATCTATAGTTTATCAGTGACCTTTATCTCGCCGCGCAAAGTACGTGAGGTTAATAAGTAAATACAGCAATAAACATCAGGACATTAGAGCCAAATTATTACATTAATCTATTAAAAAAATTTTTTAGATTTCATACTTAAAATTTATAAAAACCTATCAATTTATTATCCATAGCATTAACCTTTAAACGGTTATCGCGGTCTGACAGACCGCTAATCGAATTTAAAATTAATAAAACTTTGTTTAACATGCTTGGGTTAAAATATTAATTAATGTGAAGTTTCAAAATAAATAAAGTTTTTAGTATCATTAACTTCCCGGGTCAAAAATAAGACTTGATTTAGACTTGGTTTACCAAGCCGAAATTTGGAGCCGTTTTCCATAAGACAAACTTGATTTTTTTTACGGAGATATGAAATACATTGAGTTTTCGCCTTGGTTTAGACTTAACAAGCTTACTTAGTCACGACTGAAGACGAAAAAGATGAAATCAAGTCGAAATTGACTTGGTTTAGACTTATTCGACTTAAATTATAAGGCGAAAAAGTCAAAACTAAGGTGAAATAATTTTTATATATTGAGGTGGAAGTAAGGCGAATAAATAACTTTTTTTCGACTTGGTTCAGCAAGTCAAAAGTAAGGAGAATGACTATCGTGCTCGAAGTAAAGACGAATAAGTTCAAACTAAGATCAAAAAATACAAATAAGTCAAAACTGAGATGAAAAAAGTTCAAAAAGTTGGAAAAAAGTTGAGATCTTATCGAAAAATCGTCAGCAAACCGATAACTTCAAAAGAAAATAAGGCGAAGCGAGCCTGAATCAAGTTTTGTTTTTGACCTGGGTACCTAATCGTTCAAATAGTGACGTCATCAACGGATCAAAATGTCTTTTTCATGACAATATAGTTCTATTCATGTAATAGATAAAATCCTTTTTTCAAAAGTTAAAAACCCGAGTGTACTTCTGATAGCGGTCTGTCAGACCGGCATTACCCGTAGCGTGAAAATTTTTAGGGTTGCCGTTTAAAGGTTAAATAAATATAAAATAAATTTATACATCCAAATACTCCTTCGTAATTTTAGTTTACGTATTTTATGGATGATTGTATTAATTTATAAATACACAAATACTTTGACGTCTTTGAGAAGCGAGAATAAGGGACGATAGTGATCTGATGCGTAAGGACAATAATAATAATAGCAATAATAATAATAATATTAATAAGGAACGGATTGTGATTGGGCAAGTGTAGGAAATTCATCTGATATACAGTGGACATACATTTATATTTATTTTTGACAGTCATCAGTAAAATCATGTAGATATGCCGTATCTACTATCATGTAAATGCCAATAAAACATTAATTTTAAAATTTAACAAATTTTCACTTTAGTTTTTTTTTTCATAAATTCGTAAAATATCCGTTCGATCGTCCGTGAATAATAAATCATTTTTGTACGTTCTCGTATAAATTTCGGGCAGAACATTCATTAATGTGTTGATCAATCATCAATCATTAAATTTACTTTCACACACAACTCACCCGCATACATAATATTAACACACTGCTCTTCATTTAATAATCATTTAACTCACACTCTTACTCTTACTCTTACTCTCTGTTAATATTCTCTCGTAAATATAAATTTTAAAAGTCATTCTCTATAATTTAATATCATTCATCGATGCCTCATCTTGCCTCGAGCTCAATTTGAATTAACTATTTATACACAATATATTATAAGTTAAATTACAATAATTAATTTATTAATTAATTATCATATTTATTTGTTTTATTATTATTTCTAGGACGAGCAGTGTGGCATTCGTCTAGCTGAGTCGGACTCTGAGACGATCGAGAACATATTTTTCCCCATTTAGCCTTTACTTTATAATCAATTACTTAATCGCAAAACCCTCGTTCATTTATTTATCATTATTATTAATATTATTATTATTTTTTAATCATTCCATTTATTAATCTACCCAAGCGTAATTAACGCTCTTATTAAAACCATTACTCTTTTTTTAATTCATTATTTAGTTTTTTAATTATATATATTACAACGAGAGGATTCAGCGCATTTATATGTATATTTATAGTTACTTCGGTTTATTTAATATTATCAATAATAATTATAATAATAATAATATTAATATTCATAATAATAATAATAATTAAAATTATTAATAATAACTGTACAAATTTTAATGTCACCTAAGTCTTGAGAATGCCGACGCTCGATCTAAATCTTAAGAAAATTTTATTGATGCTTCCACGCCGAGTATTTGTTAACTAATTAATTTATTAATTAATAATCATAATTATTAATTAACTAATTGTTTTAAAATTTATTTTTTCAGATAAATCAAGTCAACACTCGGAGCGACGTTCGCGCCGCAGAAGCCACGAGCGCAGACATATCTCGTGCGAACACCAGGTAATGTACATGCCCGCTAATTGCCTATATATATTTATATATTTATATTTATATATAATTGTATAGTCTCTCGATTGCGATAGTATTAAAATTTAACATTTAATATCATCAATCACTACAATATTACACCGCAATATTTGTACAAAGAACAATCACATGAATTATTTCCCTCCACGGGAACCGAACATCACTTTATTTACTTTTATTTTATATTTTAAAATCCTTAAAACCTTTGGCCGCAAGTTATATTTTATTATTTTCGATTCGCCTTTTAGTGTCTGCCTTAAGTTCGTGGTTTCATTTTATAGTGATGGGTAACTCGTATCGTTTATTGAGAGACGAGTATATCTTCGGTTAGGTACGGTTCATGTGTACATTTGAGAGTGAATGTATCTTTTTACCTCTGATACGACTCGGAACGACAGCAACCAACAAAGTCTACCCAGTACTTGTTGTTGCTGTTGTTATTTTACTTTTATTTTTTATTATTTCGGGTTCTCGCTCGTTGCCACTTCATCTTGTCGCGGAGATTCGTTTACGATTCTCTCGAATCTGGTAAATCGAGTTTGGCTTGACTATTTTTCTTCTTTATTTAAACTTTTATTATTTAGGTTTTTTGTTCACTAATTTTTTTTTTACTTTATTCTTCATCAAGCTTTCTCGTCGGTCTTTTTAGTTTCACGATTGAAGCAACCAACTCCCGAGACGTGCGTCATTTCCGGTCGATCGATAGATACCAGGTTTCATCCCATTACTTGTTTTTTTTTGTTTTTTTTTATTGTATTTGTTTGTTGTTTCTTTTACTTTTGCTCACGGTGCTTCTCCATTTATCTAGGCGTTCAACTGCAATATAATTTACAATTTGTTAATTAAATATTAGCAGTTGATTTTTTATTATATTTAAACAAAGCTAATTTCGATACTCATTTATTTTATTATTTAAACAAACAAAAAAACATTTTTTTCATTTTTAAATTTTTACAAGAAATTTATTTGACACAAGAATTTTATTTGTTACAATCAATTGATTTAAAATTAAAATTTTATGATTAATGACAAAATTAGTTTATTAAAATTTAATTACTGGACTTTAACAATTCATTGAAATATTTGACAAAAATTTTAATTATGAAATTCATTTAATTTTTCGAAATTTTACTCTCATTTTTTTTCTTCACTGAAAAATTGTGTGGCTGATCAAAACTAAATTTTTCTACTTAAATTTAATGTCGCTGCTGAATTTACTATTTAATTCAATACTTTTTGAGAGAATTACTTGGAAAGTATTTTAAAATACTTGGAAAATTTTTTTTCTATGAAAATGAAAAGTGAATTAAAATTTTTCTAAAAATAAACGCGGGATAGTGTTTCTGTTTGAATCATCCACACGACAATCTCAGTCGTAAAAAAATAAAAAGTGTACCTTTATAAGTGATGGCCGTAGTATTCTGGAGGATAGTGATACTGGTTGTGGAAGGTGGGGTCACCAGGGGGTCGGTGCATCATGCTGGCCGCTTGTCCGTCCATCATGTAACCCATTGTAGCTTCTGGACTGTAAGCTCCGCTTGGACCTGCGGACAAAGGCGGAAACACTACACGTTACTATGGTAAGAACTCTGTTCCATAATTGGCAAGCGAGTATGCGACATGCTCGTCAAGTATTTTTTTATCTTCCACCCACTCGGAAAAAATTCACTTATGCAAGTCTGCTTAGACCGTGGATTTGTAGAAAGACTTGACGAGCTGTGTATGTGTGTAAAAATAAAAACAAATAAATCGATCTATAATAAATTAGCGCTGTCATTTATAAATACTTGAAATGTATGAAATTGATTTAAAGATTTTCTGAAGCATCAATCTAGAGATTGAATTGGTCAGGTCATCAGACTGCAGAGGAGACTGAAAAAAGTAAAAGAGAGCAGCTTTCCTCAATCGATCCTCGACTCTGTCATCGGCAGGGCGGTAATGGAGCCGGCCGTCCACATTGGGAGGGGAACTACTACCCCGGTAGTTTTAATGTTGGTATCTTAATGTATATTGCCTCGATAAATCAAGGGCACTGATTGCATCCCACCCTACTTACGCTGCCGAGAGACCCCAGTGTTGTGTGTAGTGCACAAGGGCAAACAGAGAGTATGCGGGAGAAAGAGAGATAAAGTGTATTGAAGCTAGTGGTAAAGGCGGTGGAGGTGAAGGAGGAGACAGAGGCGGAGGTGGAGAGGGGAGGGAGATGGAGATCGAGGAGGAAGGGGCCAACCGGAGAAGAGATATAGCCATTATGCAACGGCTCCAAGCCTTTCTTATGCTAAACTCCATCAATCGTGATCGACTCGTGCTTTTTTTCCTATCGCACTCTGAATAAATTTATTACATACACTTTTATATATGGAATTTTTTTTTTTTTTGTATACTCTGGGTGCATTATCTGGCTTATAATGATAATAGTAATTACAAAGGAATGTGTAGTTTTATATAAAAAAAATACCTTTTGATGATTAAAAGGCCAGAGTTTTCAGTAAAATATAGAGCCGATGTGCAGTAGCGTTTATGAAAAATAAAAAAGTATAAATGGAAAAAAAGTAAGTAATAAGAACGAAAAGTCGTGCACGTTTAGCTTTACCCACTCTGCAGGGACCGCGACCGTAAATCACAATTATTGCCAGCGTTCCCTCCCTTAAGAGTGTTTTTCAGGAACAATCCATGAGACTATATAGTTTCTCGTTGCTATTTTCTTTTATTTCTTTTAGTGTATCTTATAAGAATAGAGGGTCCAGTAAAAAGAGCGAGAGGGCAGAAATAATAGAGAGAATGGGAGAGAGAGAGACAGAGAAAGAGATAGCTAATGGTGGATGGTATATTCCTTTTGCACGAGACTAAAAGTATCCGGAGAAAAATTACACGGGTTTCTTGAGTGTCCGCTATACTCTCTTCAGATCACGCTGTGGAATGTAGTCGCGTATTATATGGCCACTTGTGAGCGTTATTCCGCTAACGAGAGATCTGCTTGTAGTGTGATTAAGCCTCGGTATATTGCGCACCAGGGGTCCGGATTGCGTTGGCTAGTATGGGAAATTAAGGAATTTCATTATGGGATTTTTTTCGACTTTTATGATGAGTTTTAAATGCATTAAGTTGATGCAATAAATGCTTTTATTTTTTAAATTATCGATCAAATTAAAAGCCGAGGGTTTAAAATTTTTTTTAAATATTCCAAGAGATAGGCAACGATAAAAAATTAGATGGACAGTAAGGTAAATTGGACATGAGCAAAGTCGACCTGACAAACCCCAAATAGAAGGACGAGGTTGAGAACGATAGGAAAAACACAGTGTAATGCAATAAACTCGGTAAAACATTTTCCGAGGGCTTATGCTGTTGGTTTTCTCAATTTATCTGGACCCTTCAAAACCTACCCTTGGGCCTTTTAGACAACTTTCGGTTTGGATACCTTGGTAATTTATTTAGTGGGTGAATGCAAGCTGGTGGTTAATTGCCTAACGCTAAGCTGCGAAAAAGCACCGCCGGGATGTTTTAACGCCAAAATTAGGGTGTGTGAGAATAAGATGATAGGAATTTTTACGGCTCACTATCAAACTGGTATTTACAAAAAAATAATACGTACGTGCGCATTGTCGGAATTTAACTCTGAGGAACGATTTTCGTGCTCGGAATGAAATATATATACATATATATGTGTGTGTATTATGTGGTAGAAGAGAAAAGCCGAATTAAAGAGAAGAGAAGATTAATTTCGGGAAAAGCCAAGTTACGGTTATGCATTTGCCAGCTGGCGAACAACCTCGACCAACAGTATTTACTCTATGTGGAGGTACGCCAACCATTTTAAAATCCTCTTTCACGTGACAACTTCACATCTGAATCCCACCAATCTACTGTCTTCACTTAGCTTAAAAGTTTTATTCATTTTTTGTTTTATTTCAATTAAGATTTATTATCAAGATATAATAAATCTTTGAAAGCTTGTTAAAAGTATCTTTTAACTTTTGGAAGTAATCAATAAGACAAGTGAATTATTGATGGAGTGAAAATTTGATGAAAGCTACTTATCCTCACTCTGCCCTTGGCTTTCTAATATTCAACGATCTCTCTTTAGATTTAAGTGAAAATTTTACTTTTCACGTCAAAAACTCTAATGTTATATATTAACTCGATTTTGAATTGAACGTGTGAAATATTTAAATATTTAAAATTAATTTAAAGATTAATGAGTAGGCATTATGATTATCTCGAAGTTTAATAAGCCAATTTAGAATGGCTAATTAAATTTTTAAATTACAAAGGGTACAAAGCAAGGAAATCGGATCCTGAGAGAACACCAGTGAACATGAGAACAACATTACGAGTAACTTATGGCTGTGGCTTGGCTGGCATTACGAGGAAGGCCACGAAGAAGCGTAGCTAAGGCACCAGCCGGTGCACTCTGCAGAGTATAAAGTAAGTGTAGCTAACTCAAATCAAGGAAGGTTATATGCATGCAGTAGGATCAGCTAAAGATTCAAAGCCATTGCATGCACTCTCAAAGTTACTTGGCGACATACCGACTGCGCTCTCCCTAGTTTCTAAACTTGAACCAGTTGCTCTCTTAACTTCCTTTTCTCTTTATACCTATCCCAACCTCTCAGCTCACTTCATCTTACCTCGCCTCATCTGAACCGCGTGAATAGCTTCCTAGCCAAGTTTTCCCGCAGCAGAGTAACTAGACTCTGCTCTTATTCAGGTTTTGTGAGTTGATAGATACCAACAGTCTAACAGCCATCAGTTTTCCCAGAATAAGAGAGTTAGCGAACTTATAATATCGCAGACTTTAGGCAAACTCACCACACTGTTGTCGAGTTATTGTACGCAGAATTTTGCCGCCGGCGACTTGGCTTAATTGACGGTTTAATTAGCAGGGGGATAACATAGTCATGATAAGAACACTGGATCTCAATGTCGGTATCAAGCAGTAGGTGTCTTATGATAAAACGCCTTGAGTAAGATTTTCATCTGAGATTATGCACCCACCAAGTATAGTGTCGATTAAATCGTAATCATAATTCAAACAGTAAACATCAACTTAGACGTCTTTTAAGTAACAGCTTTAGCAATTTTAATAAAAAAAAAAAAAAAAATATTAAATAATATTCATCTTAAAAATATATAAATAAATCAAATAATGGCAATTATCTAAATATCCAGAAGCTAAATTACGTATAAAATAGATCTATAGATACTGGATGTTATATATAATAATATAACCAAGGGTCTAGGGGTAATATCAAACAGTATCATTTACGCTAGGCAATTTCGAGGCACAGTAATACCAAGAGAGTGAGCGTGATGGCTGACGGAAGTCGTGTAGTCCTCTCATCCTCCGACTTCTCCTGCTGAGAATATTCGCTCGAGTTTCACTTCCCTACGACTTCAACGCGACAGAGGATAACTATATCCATGGCAACGATCAGGACGAGGATGACAACGTCAGCTTACCAAGACGACGATTCGCCGTTGCGGAAAACGGAAATGTGCTCCGGAAGCTTCAACAATCCCTCGATGAAACTATTGGTCATCCGCGACGCAATACCGGATACACCGGATCTCATAATTCATTCTCTATCCTGTAGCTTTATTCAGCCTTGATTGTCTCAATGACTACGTCTCTATCTCTATCAACGTCTCTACCTACATCTACGTTTGTGCCACAGATTCTGATACGTTATACAGACCCTGTCCCCCAGATTATCATCTAGTTCAGTCTTTTCGTGGCTATCCTTCTAAGCTTTTTCTGTCGCAAGCTTCATTTATACAAGATTTATTTCTTCAGATCTTCAGTCCTTAGCCTCGTTTCTCAGGCAACCCCACGAGGACTCATTTCTACCCACGAGGAGCAGAACCGAATTACCAGTTATACAGTAGTATCAGTAAGTGTGTGTGTGTGTGTGTGTGATTCCACTGGGTGATTTAACGCCCAGCAGCGTAATCGCGTGAATTTAATCAATCAGGTATATACGTATACTTGAGCTCCCCGAGGAGGGTAGACGAGCAGAGAAGCAAGCTCGCTAAAAGCTCCGCTAAGTCCTCGGTGTTCTACTGGAGATAAACCTACTACATCAGCAGTTGGAGCCACCAAATTACGATACCCGAGTTATTTTTCCGTAAAGCATCTTACGCGTATGATAAAGCACTTGGTATACTGTCCTAAATTCACTGATGTCTCTTATACTTTCTTTCTCTTTATAAACACTTTTCTCGCGTCTTGCTACTTTTTTTATAAACTTTTTTATTTTAACTTCCACTTGTCCGCTCGCACATAGCCCGCTCTGCGTTATTCTATCTAGCTCCTTCTCTTACAACCCCCGTGATATATCGCCCCTTGGAGGTCGATGACTTCCGCTATTTTTCTTCCGCTGTCTCCAGCAAGCAACTTGCCCTTCCCAACTTCCCAATAGAGCTAACGTTTCGTTCTTATATTCCACTACTATTTTTCCTCTACAATCGGCACACTCCTTTATCTATGTATATATTTCGAGACATCGATCGTAATATAGAGTTGAATAGTATCCGGAATCAATGCTGACCACTTCACTGACTTTCAAAAAGTTTAAGTTTAAGTATGTATAAGTAATTTTTACTGCTTTTAAAAAACTTTTTTTCAAAGTACTTTTTAAATTTTATGTTCCTCAATAAAAAAAACGTTATATAATAAATTATACCAAGAAATGTTTTGCGGGTGACCCGTAAAATTTTTAGGTTACGTCAAAAATAATGAAATTTGTTATTAGAATAAAAAAAAAAAATAATAAACAATTATTGAGGGCCGTAGGAATGTGAAAAATAATTTGTTTTCACGTAAAATAAATGTACCCTCAGCAGACACATAATAAAAAGTTACTACATTTATGGATGTGTAGCTCTTATTAAATAAATTCGACATTAATTTTATTCCCAAACCGCTTTGTCAACAGCATTTTAGCTGATGAATATTTTAACCCAGTTCTTCAGCCTCCATTTTGTATATAATATGCATTTTTTATACCTCTTTTAATCAACCGTCACATAAATACATCACTGGGAGTGTATTATATAGGGTATTGTGATGTGTGCAGTGAGTACCTAGTAGACAGTATTCAGTACCAATCATCCGACGAACGGAGAAAGAAATAAAGAATCGAGGAGCGAAGGATCGGCAAGAGGACGCGAGAAGATTGACGAAAATCCATCAGTCCGAGTGGACGAATGAAGCCAGACTGAGAATGAGCCACTGCCGAGTCAACTCTTAACGTTGACGCGATAAATAATTAATGATTGAGAGAGAGAGAGAAAGACGGATGAGAGCAGTCCATAAACCACTTAATATTTATAAGGTATGAGGAGGCATACATATATATTTTTATATCTATACACACATTTATAAAAGGCACTTGGGCGGAGTGAATGATAAAAGTAAAAGAATCTTCGGGCTTATAAGGCTCGCGCGTATAGTATTTAGATATTTTAATTAACTGATCGGCTATAAATTATGATAATTAAGGGGGGCGCCTCAAGCAATGAATTTTTGCTCTGTATCGCAAACAACCAGAGACAGAGAAAAGGTTATTGTCGTGATCCTCATCCTCATCCTCGTCATTCGCGATTCCAACCGATCGCCTGCGGCAAATCGCTCGTGTCAGATGTGTACCAAGTAAAGATAAAAGTACTCGAGTCTCGAGATGATTATGGATTCCTCTGATGGATGATGGACATTCTCCTGCCATCCTCACCATTATTGTTAAATAAAATTTATCCAAACGAATTACCTCGATCCGTTATTTATACCGTGGTTTTTTTTTCTTAAGTTTGAAATTTTTTATACTGTATACTTTATACTTAGTAGTTTGGTTCAGTACTTGGCAAAAAGTTTGTATAAGTCGATGGAGTAAAATGAGGCTCAAGATAAAGGCGTAAGATGAGGATGTCGGGAGCAATGTAGGAAGATGTGGGGTTACTGGTCAGAAGATGAGATAGAGAGGGCCATTACCAGGCACGATAAGATAGGTCCACCCTCTTATTGTGGGATTCTAAGAGCCCGAGGTTGATACACCGGACGCGATCGCCGGGATGAAAAATCTCGTTGCTGCCGGAGATGATTCCAAGTTAAAGGAGCTAGGGCGTACAACGTCGTAGAGCGGACCTTGCCAGTGTCCAGTCTACGCTCGTGAAATGAGTGGTATTTGTGTGTGAGTGTGTGTGTGTGTATGTGTGTGTGTTGAGTATACAGTGTAGACTGCTGTGAGCTTATCGTTTCATGGCGATCGTGAAGCGAGACTCCATTTCCGCGGGCAAGGCGACCCAGCCCACACCAATTTATTTATATAGTCTTCTAACGAGTGAGAGAGCATGAGCTCTTCTCCGATGATACTCTGCTGCTCGTTTACATCTATAGGTAATGTGTATAGGTACATGGATATAGGTATAGGCTGGGCGTATTATTGGACAGGAGATGGCCTGGAAAATCGATACTGTCTTGCGACAACAGCCCGGAGACTATTCCCACGTCAATGGAGGCGATAAGTCCATGTTTGTGGAGTAAAGTATACAGATCCAAGAGACATAATATTTTTCGTCCCTCTTCCGGGATATAAACACGTGAAGAAGCTCCGTTTGGTTATGTATATATGTATTTATATGTGGAACGGTAATGGGGACGAGACGCAATTTCCTGGGTAAGCCCAGGTCGAAACTACCGATTTCATTCTGGTCTATACTCTTTTACTGATCGAGTAATATCCCCTCACCTCTAATACCCCACGTGATCTTACCGGATCTCTGTGTTCTGCCAAATATAATGATAATAATATTTCTATAAGTCGGTCGTTTGTATTCGAGGACGGACTTGGGGGGTGGCCCATTTCAATTAACGTATGATCTATGCCGTACAAGGATCCAAGTGGCAGCACCTTTCAAACCGTGCGTTGTAATGCGCCCGGGATCGGCACTCTAAGTAACTCTACATCACTGCTACGTGACGTGAGTATCGGACACAATATTCCGGGCGTCGAATCCGCCAGTCCCCTGACCAGGGGTTGGGAAATAACAAAGAACTATAACGTTAAAAAAGTCTTGAAACTTTTCTTTCTTTAGTTTTTTTCTCTGTCGATACCCTTTTATCCGTTTTATATCGAAAGTTGCCCCGATAAATCATCCGACGATTTTTTGGCTATGCATTATTTTGTTGGCGTGGTGAAAATTTTATATCCAGAATGTTGGACGCTATTTGAAAAGAGTCTCTGGAGATTGGTAAAAGGGAATGACTCTTTTCATTTTATCTTTTTTTTTTTTTTCTACCTCTACTGCTACTGCTACTGCTATAGTTACTTGATAGAAGACTGTTTGGTCTTCTCTAAACGACCAGAGTGGCAGTCACAGCAGGAACATTGCTCTCTGGCGCAATTTCTCCCAATTTCTGACCCCGGGACATCTATTTTATTTAACTCCAAGACATCGGGACCGTTAAACTTTGTCTGTGTACATGTCTATGTAGGGTGGCGTACAGCGTGGTCGGTAGCTTTACGGTGATATCCCATCAGCGTGGTTCAAGCCCGTTATATTGCTGAGAAAGATCCCCGAGTATAAGGAAGAGGAAAAAAAAATAAGTCGAGAATGTGAAGTATACGCGGACTGTGCAGAGAAAGAAGACAGTCTTGAGGGATAGAGAGTAGTGGTAGTTGAGAGCGACGAGGGTGCCAGGGCCCATCCAAGATGGACATAGAGAATCGCCATTACAAATTGACAAGCTTGATTGATGGCCACCGTTCCCGAATAGGGGGAAAAGTATAGAGAAAAAGAGAGAGAGAGAGAGAGAGAAAAAAGAAAAAGAAAGAGAGAAAGAGTAAGGGAGAATGGGAATAAGCAAGATAGCAGAGGGATCATCTAGAAAGGAAGAAAAGTATCAGCTGAGAAAAGGGAGTAAGAGTCAAGATAGAGTAGTGGCCCGTACTCTTGGTCAGAGATAGCCGGATTGCCGGACTTTCCTCCGAGCTACACTGGACTACTAGCTTGATTCTGGCTTGAATACACCCTATCGACGTATATATCTAACGGGCATCCAAAAGGGATCGCGTTATCGAGCCAAAGGCTCTCAGCGAGTGCGTGACGAATGGTCCGCGACTGAAATTGTCGGGGTGCTCTATAACGGAATCTAACGTCCAGTTGGAATATTCGATCAACAAAAAACAGCAGACGATAAAAAAAAAAAACAAAATGGTCTTTCTTCTTAAGATGATTGGATTTGATCTAGTATTTTTATGTTTATACGCACATAAGTGCTATTTGCTTCGCTCTTATTGTTTTTTTAGGTCATCAGATCAAGATAGAAATTTATGATTCAGACAATCAGATGCGATACTAGTTAATGGCTGAGACAATCAGAGAGTCTATTTTTATTACCAACCGTTTCATTCATTTATTTATTTATTTTTTATTTATTTTCACTGGTGTTTGTGTGATGAGCAAAATGAAGTTACAGAAAGGGTTACAAAGTTCTGTGCCTCGTCTCAAACGCAGCCGCACCCGGGATGATCTACAGCCAGTGATCCCAGTGTGACCTCTGGCTACTGTGGAATGCTGGGGGTAATAAGCAAAACCTCAACAATTATGACGTTCCGTTATGTTGTAACAAATGGAGGGAGCGACTGCTGGCGTTGTTCGCAAGAGAAAGCCAAATGAGATGCCTCACACGGCGTGCAATAAAACTCGGTTTCTTCACAAAGACCTGCTGATGAGATATACGCGATGTTTATTAAGATTACATGGCCGCGGTTATTTACAGCCTCTTTCCTCTTAGCTTTCCGAAATACTATTGCAATTAAAATCCCTCGAGTTTAATTATCCTATGGATTATCATTTAATATTTTATGTACGGATGTTAACAGACACAAATACGCTTAAAGTGAAGATAATTGAAGAGAATAATTTTTATAATAAATATTATTATTAATAAATGTAGGCAACCAGGTTATCGTACTATCATTTTATTGCGAAATGCAGCGTACGGTCACACAGCTTTACGGTACTTCGGGGTGCTGTTACGCTTTTACTACGTCGTTTTGAAAATACAAGAGGCGATTTCAACTACCGAGTTGTGTACCCTCTTGAGCTCTTCACGAATGTCTGTGTCTGTGTATATACTACACTAGTGAAACAGAATATCCTGGTGGAAATGGCGCAAGAGTGAGTAAAAGATTGTGTATCCACTCACCAGGGAGAAAGAGTAAGAGTGAGTGAGTGAGTGAGTGAGTGAAGCTTTTCCGTTGTCAATAAAATTAGTCTGGCTTCATCGACTAACGTTTAACGGCTTGACGATTATTTCACTTTTATTCCGTAAACATACTCACTGTTGATCGAAATAAAAAAAATACCCGGCTTCTACTCTACAAATCCATTTGAATAATTGTTATATGTTAATGTAATGCGAAAAGTAATTGTATTGAAAGTACCACGTGGAATTTAAAACGATTTTGTTTTTATTCGAGTACACGATAAAACGCCACGATTTCGATTGTAAAAGATCTGAGGGATCGACGGCTAAAAAGACAGCAGTAAATTTAGCCGCATAAAATGATACACTATCCGTTTTATAGTTTATAGTTTTCAGTTTTATAGTTGGTTATACTTGTGCACGTTGTACTGAAGGGGAATTCGGATAAAGATTGGCTTTTTATTAGTATTAGTTTACATTATTAATTTAATTTAATGCTACTCTTTTAAAATACTCTATCAAATAATACTTTACTTGCTCGTATTACATTGATAATAATACACTGTAAAATAGTGGGAGTAATTACGGATTTTATTTAAATCCAAATTCATTCCGTCGGAGTTCCGTTTAAAAAAAAAGTCAATCTGCATGCGGAGTAAATAGGGAGTTTTTTTTCAGTGGAGTGATTTCAGAGTGATCTAGATTTTATTTCAATCTGCATTCACTCCGATTCGGAGTTTTAATATTAAAATAGGAGAGAGGGGGGGGCAGAGTGGGCCCCTTAAAAAAAATAATTATAATATTATTCATTTTTTTTACGCGTTTACTTCTTTTTAGACCCTTGATATTTATTTTCACTTCATTATCCTGCGGATTTAATATTTTTTATTCTTTACATGTATGATATTTGCAAATAACTATAAAACAATTGTATTTTAATAATATAAAAGTCATTTTAATAGTCTGCTGCGATATAAATTTAAAACGTAATTTTATCATCTTTAACTTTTTTAATAAATTATACTTAATGAATAGTTTTGGTGGTCTGTTTTAGCCCTCATTATATACAAAATTTCAATAAGCTTATTATCCGTCCGAATTTATTGGCGTACATAAAATTTTGATGGGCCCACGTTGCCCCCATATTTTTTGAAAATTTTAAGGAGCCTACTTTGCCCCCTCCTCCCCTAAACTCCTTTTAGAAATAAATTTTACTCCGGAAGGATTCGCTCCAGATTTTTTCCGCATTCACTCCGTTAATTTTTTACAGTGTAATAATAATTATTTTTTAAATGGAAATAATTATTAATAACTATGTAATTTAAATATTGCAAGATGAATCATTGATTCATCTTATATACCTTTTTATTACATATTGTAATTTTAATTGTTGTTTGTATTATTTGATTAAGTATTTTACACAGACGTAATAAGACAATTGAAGTAACAGAGTGTATAAATATAGCGGTGGGCGTAGAGTATACACTTGAGTTGTAGGCAATTCGTGTAATGAAAGTATGATTGATGACGCACACGGGTCGGGCATCATTAGCCCAATGCGATCCTCTGTACTCATACGCGTATATTATTGTTATTATCATATCTGCGTTGCTGTTGTTCTTGGTGTCGTTGTCATTGTCGTCGTTGTTGCTGTTAGGGGTACAGTAGATGTCGGCTTTAAACACATTATGCACTAATGTAATCTCGAGATAGCGAGGAAACACGAGTGGAGGATTCATATACACAGAAATATGAGACAATAGTGTTAAACAAGAAATGTTTAATGTCCCGAGAATGTAGTTACGCAGTATGATTTGTCAACAGTTAATTGTCGTCAATCACTGTTTTAAATTACTCGTGAGATAAAATAATTCCTTACATATCTTAGATATTTTTTTATTTATTATTTTTTTTTCTTTAGTTTTATCACACAATCTGTTGTGGTGATCGTTAAATAAATTAACGAGACATTTATGACGAAATAAAAATTTATATCGGTTTTAATTTGCTTAGAAAAAATAAATAAATTTTTTGATAAATGTTTATCTTGTATTCGAGAAAATAAAATTGACCAGAGGGTATCGTTTATCGGGTAATATTTAATAGTTTGTTGTGTTAGAATTTTTTTTTTTTTATTAGATTTTATTTTATAGTTGATTTTGATGGTGAAAATAAAATGCTAGAGTTTGTAATAAAAAATTTGAAACAAAGGTAAATAAAGACAGAGTGAATTAGAGGGTGTGAGCTTGATCAGGATTGACTTCGGGATGATAATCGAATGGACACGAATTTCCACTTTACCCAGCTGACACTGAACCATCGGCAGACACACAACATTGCTGCACATTATCCGTCGTGCCCTTTTCTCTCGTGTCCACTCGCTATAATACCCACATATACATACATTTACTCGGTAAATTGATAGTCTATACACGTCATAAAAAAAAAAAAAATTACAATTGAACGCATCGAATTTTACTCCGACAGTAAAATATTTTTTTAATACTAATGAAAATTTTTTACGTCTGAAATAAAATGGAATTCTAAGACTAATAAAGTTGGAAAAAAAGTAAATAACGCGTAAGGAGTAAAAAGGTGTCTTCAAGAGCTTTGTTATTTGGTAGCAAACAAGCCGTAACTTGGTGAGTGTTTATGAGTAGTCCAGTCGTAAAAGTGTACGCGAATCACCTCTTGTTTCGGCCATTGGGTTAGACAACCCTCGAACCCACGTACTCAGTTGTTTCCTTAAGAGCTTGCGGGTTTTCTCAATAAAGAGCACCCAAAAAAGACAAATAGTAAAAGAGAGAGAGGGAGAGAGGGACGTTCATAGGAGGGTATTGAAGTACAAAGAAGAAAAAATAGTGAAAGAAGACAGCATGTTGGCAGATCGTAAAACTAAGTCTGATCACCGCTACCAATTATCCGACCGTTATCCAGAACGTTATCCACTTCCCCGCTTACCCCGTTCACCCGTACCAACATCATCAGACACCCTGTTAGCAATCGTATCCACCCTTGCTGTTATTCTCGCCTTTTACTGCAAACCAAGTGATTCCTTAGTCGTAAAACGCCACGGACTTCTTAAGCAGGGACAAAAGACTCTTTTATACATACAAATAAAACCATTAACTGTCTGTGATTGTCGTTGACTTGATTATAATAACTACCAATCAACTATAATTATCACCTTTATCAAATAATTATAATAATTAACTTATCTTATTTTTCAAATAGTTATCAAAAAAATATAATCTACACGATAGAAATTCTTTACATTTTTTCTTGTTTTTTTATTTAAACATTTTTGACAATAATTTCAAATACATTGAGACATAAGGTCTTTACTTTTCTTATTTATTTTTTGACTTTCCTAAATCATTGATATTTCCTTTACGACTTAATTAATATTTGAATAAAATCATTAAAAAACTTTCCAATTCTGAATCTTCTCAATATTTATAACTACAGTTACCGTAGCTATAATCATAGGTGACTGAAAAAAAAATGTTAATTTTACTTCCTTGCTTCGTTTATAATTTAAATGATCGATTAAAATGTCAGACAAATAATAATAATAGCAAACCAATTTTTATCTATTTTCAAACTCATTGAATTATTGAAGCCAATAAAAATTATTGTTTAAAAAATTTCGTCTGAGTATTTTGTAGCCAGATGATTATTTAATTACCACGTGCAAATTAATTAATCGAATCAGTACGAGCTATTAAAAGAATTGAAACCGTAAAATCCCAAGTTTAAATAATTTAATCGTAAAGATATTTTTATTACAATAAAATAAATCTTGGTCTGCTGGTAGTAAAGATTAGAGCGCGATAAATAGAAACGTTTAAGAGGACGAATAAATGTCTTGTTTAATTGGTTTGTCATTTATACGTGATAGTCAATTAAAATTATTTTTAAATTATTATATCATTTTCCCATAAATATCACTGTGTAATGGACGATGTTAATTCGACGTACAATGTACGACAGTAATTATTTTATTTCATTTTTACATGAAAATAATTTTACACGTGAAGATAATGAGACGTGAAGTTTGAAGTTTTTAAGTATTTATAAATGACAGGCTAATTATGCATCACATGTTACTGATGATGACTTTTATTGGAATTTTAAATTGATGGTAATTGTCGTGATTTACACGATCAAATCATCTTTACGCTGATTACATACGAAATGAAACGGTTTAATATTGAAAATGTTGTAAGTGTAGAAATTGTGTTTTATAATATCAGATTGAACTTACCAGCTCGATTGCTCTGGTCAATCATCGGCTGGACAATTCTGCGTCTCGCGTTAATGAACCTGTAATCATAAAAATACAATGAATATTAATAAGGTTTGTTAATTATCGTCGGCCTAATTTCGTTGGATGAAATTTTTTATAAACGGAATTTTTCGGTTTGCTCTTTGAGAAAAAAATAATGTAGAGTAATAAAGGGAGAGAAGGAAGAGAAAACACTCGTACGGACAATGTCGATGGTGGCGCATCATTAACTCCGATGAAGGAGAAACGCTCACGGACGAGCGCTTATCGAACAATAGAATCGTGGTCTGTTTTGCGGTGTGAGACCGCAAGGGGACTAGCTAGTCGTCGTCTGGTTCCAGCGTGTCTAGAGTAGAGGGTGAGACACTATGGATACAGCAGATGAAGAACACGCTGAGAAGAAAAAATATAAGATGGACATGGTTGAGTTTGAAGGAAAGATAGCATGGAATAAAAAAAAAAAAAATAGAAAAAATAGGAAGAAACGATAGAAAAGGATACACGAGCTGACTAGTACGAAGTTGAGGTAGAAGAGGAAGTATAGAAAGTAGGATGGGAAGTATATGTCAGCCGACGTCAGCGTCGCGGCGCCCTAATGGGCGCAGACGCCGGAAGTGATTGGGTTTCTACTCGACTGACTCGAGTATCTCACCCTCACCCTCTGGATCTTCTTCTTCTTCTTGTTCTTCTGCCGGTGCTACTGTTACTGTATATTTCTCCAGTGCTCGCGATGCGAGACTTGGTGGTGAAGAAGCGCCAGTAGAAACAGGACTTACTTAACGGGGGTGTGAGGGTACGCAACGCGAGAACCAAGACCCTTGTTTTGCGGCACATCTTTCTTGCTTAGTCTCACGCCTGGCCGACTCCCGAGAGAGTCTTATGAATAATAATTATTAAAGTCTCTCTCGCGTACGGGCTACCATCGCACGCCGATGCTGGGAGCGTACGACTAATATAAGGTTTCTGGTTTGCTTCTACATTCACACTATAGATGTACTTATATTTGTATATAAAAGCTGTGTGTAGTAAGCTGGAGATCTTGTCTAACAGGGTGGGAAGAAACTTCTCGGCAGATTAGTGTCGATGGACTTGCCAAATGTACTGTAGCAAGTTTCGAATAAATTTTTATTGCTGAAAAATTATTTTCTTACCAGAGCGTTTGGTAAAAAAGTTTTGATTAAATTCATCGATACTGGGTTACCCTTAAGTTGATAAAATTATGAAATTGGTTTTTCCTGTTGCGAACTCCGGAACCAAGGGATCGAAGAAAATGATAAGGTTGCTAATCGAGAAGGTCCTTGGTTCAAAGTCAAGGCCCTAGATATCATTAGATGAAAGACTAAGTATATATATATATATATATATATATATATATATATATATATATATATATATATATATATATATTCTACATATATATTGTATGTATATAATATCCCAGTAGGCAAACGTATAACGTGAGGTCCCTTTCCAGCCTCGGGTACTTCTAAGCGTTGCCAGTCGCCCCTTTGGCGGTGTAGGCGGCATGTCACAGCCAGCTGACTCCCGCCCCGGCCCACCCCGCCAGCACAAGCTACCCCATAGCTAAAATATCGCCTGAACAATGGCTGCTCTCGGTATATATGTACACATATATATACACAAATCCCTTTACCCCTTCATCTACGCTCAGCTCTCCACCACTAGTAACCTTTCCCACCCTCGTTTTTCCAATTCCACGTCCGTCTCTCTTCAATTTTTCCTCGAGTCCATTTCAAAGAAGAAAACAGAACCAACCGAGTCCGGTTCTCAATGGGCCAGCGAAAAATATCTCGCTTGCTGAAAAACTTAACCAAGTGATAAAATTTAATATCTAAAGTTTTAGCTTTATTTTTGCACTTTCTTTATTTTTATCTTAATTTGTTATCGCGCAAAAAAAATGTAATAAAAGAAAAGAAAAGAAAAGAAAAGAACAAAAATATAACTTATTCTTCTACACAAAGCATAATTTTTACTCAGTCCCTAGCCTTAATCGGCGGATCTAATGGCATCGGCATTAATCAATTCGCCATGACATGCCACTTCTTTTTGTGTCAACTCCAACACGATGATCTGACACTTTTCATCATCCTTTTAATGCACTTTCGTATTAATACAAGCTTATTCTCGCAAAGAGAGTATAACATATACAATGTAACGGTAATGCCGCTTCAAGTAAGCCAGCGAGTATAAAGAAATCGCAGTGTCATTTTTATCATGTTCCACCAAAATAAAAAAAAAAAATAAAAATAGAAACACTCAACGAAATTCAATTATCGCACGGATCGTTTACTAACCCGCCATCATCAATACTCTTTTAATTGTTTGTATTTAAAAATAATATTTAAAAATAAAAATAACTATCGACTAAACCGTAAGTTAATGTCTTACTTATAACGGCCGTAACTACTTAACAAGGAGCATTATCAGCGTCGATATTACCGGCGTATCTATCGCAATAAACTTTACTTGCTCGGAGTATTAATCTTTGTTTTGATTACAACGAAAATTGCGCACGGCTACACGTCCGTCGAACAACAGTATAGTAAATAACTTTTCGTAAATGGGGAACGGGTGTGCGTCGGCATAACGATGATTACTGTCGCTCGGTAGAGAACATTTAGTCTACTCTCTCTCTGCTGGGCTGTACGAGGCTGCTCGTAATTATCAGGGAGCTTCCATTAGTTAACAGCAGTCGATATTCGTACACAAGCTACACCTAGCTAAGCTCTGTATATTTCCATCTACTTCGCTCTCTATCTATTTCTCTTTCTCTCTCTTCCTCATACTATATTCATCCTTGTCACTCTCTCATCATAACATCATTACTGTCTGGACGATAATAAACTCATCCGCAGAATAATAACAACCGCAATAATTATAATAAATTCAAGCTGTATTTCCACTGAGGTACAAGACTATTTCGGATTAACGTCTGAGATAAATGTACGTGTTATTGTATTTATATTTAATTATTTTCTGTACTGACGTTGATGCCTTGTTTGTGTTTATTTGCTAAAAGGAATTTAAGGAAATGATCTAGTCTAATTTATTAAAAAAGGCGACCACGTGCTCGTGATGGTATTGGATGTGGTATCAACTGACAACCACCGATGGTTCATGCATTTAATCTATAGGCATGTATTCTGTTTTAAATAAATATTTTTCATTTATTTATTTATTCTACTTTTTTTCTCACTTTTTCTAAAATTCCGGTCTGCAATTTATATAATTGTTTTGCATGGGGCAGACACTAAATTTGTGTGCTCGAGTACGATAGCTGTCCTCATGAACCAACAGAAAAAGAGAACACAATAAATGGAAAAAGCTGATGGACTCCATTTAAAATAGACCAGGCAAAATAAAAAACAAAAAATAACTTTACACTCGCACACATTTTTAGTTTCATTTCAAAGCTTTTTCATTTTTAATTCAACCTTTTATTTGTTTACGAATATTATTTCTGCTGTAAATTTAATTTACGCGAGTAAATATTTTTTAAAGTGGATTGAATTTGAAGTTGTGAATAAATAATCAGAATAATGCGAGCTGAAAAAAAGGTATCGAATATCAATGGACATCAAGTCACACGTCGTTTAACGCTTAGTAATAATTAAGGGCAGGGCAACACGTGCATAACCAGCGCGAGTAGAACCGGCACATGCCGCGTGATGAATGGGCCCCGGGAAAATTATGATTGGTGGACGCGCGCGGCAACGCGGAACCCCCGGCCAAAAGGCCAAAGGGACAACGTCGGGTGTATGTGAAGGGTTGTTGCTAGATACCGTTGTCGCCGAAGACCAACGAGACATCTCACTAAAGCATACATAAGCGCGAAAGTGAGATAAACAGACGTTGAGATGAGAAAACGTGTCGTGCAGGCTGCGCTACTATTAGGCAACTAATTTCGCTAGTCCACCGTGACGTAATAGACCAATCCTACTCCAACCCACTTTGGTTTCCTTGCTCGCTTCATTTCCCCCTGGCTCTCTCTCTCCTTCTCTTTACTCAAGTCCCAAGCAAGTTATTGAGTCCACAGCTGTCGCAGTAGCAGCAGCAGTAGTCGATTGTCACCGGCTACTACTTCCTCCTCGACTGCCCTCGGGGTCAGACTCATCTCGTCCCAGTCGTAGTCGTAGTCGTAGTCGTTGCTCCCTCATACCTGCAGCAACCCCTCGCAACTCCCGTCTCTTTACACTTCTCATCTGGCGTCAGCTTGTACCGGAGTCTCTTAAACTCCATCGCAACCTACAGTATTATATGTACCAACTGCTGACGCTGTTATAAAGTGTCGAGGGTATATGCTACTTCTTCCACCACTTTATATACACTCTCTAAGGGTATTAACGCCTCATGATACATCGCTGTATCACTTAATAAATAACTTGGGTACAGTAAAAACAAAAGTTTAAGCGGCTTCAGCGCCAGTGTCGTTCGACTGATATTTCCGAGAGTAGCCGAGTATGAAAATAGGCTGGTTCTGCTTCGTAGATATTTTTATTACGTCAGCTCTGGAAATCATTCAGTTGTCATTCCCCGTTGGGGTTAAAAAAAAAGTAACCTCCAGCGGGCATCCTGCCGGAAGTCTAGTGCCAGTAAAAAGGACTAACTGCGTTATTTAGATTCACCGGGAAGTACCTCTTCTGGTTTAGATAACGGTCGTTTAGATTGACCGCTCAGACGCTGGATGGCCCTAAAGCGTCGCGTTTACCATCTTCACGAGATCCTCAACAAATCTCTCCCTACACATTTCTTATCCTTGGACAGCCCACTATTCACATTCACATTTACATTCACATATAAATATATATACATACATCTTTTAAACATTTCTTTCGTTTTTTATTTCCTACAACTTTATATTTTTTATTATTTCTTGTGCTTCTTGTGATTTTTTGGCGTGCGGAGCGCGATAAAAAAATCCGAATTTTTATTCACGTGAAATAGAATATGCCGTGGTTTATGGGTTAAACTTGAGAGGGAGAATGAGAGATGGTGGAAGAGGAGAATGCCAGAGAGGTGAGCGGAGGGTCCAGGAGATCTTTTATATTTGTAGAACCACTTTCTGCCTTGGAATAGTCTTTTACCTCTTTTACCTTACCGTACCTTTTAAATCTGTACATCTATATATCTATATACATCTGCGTATGTGTGCTGGCTCGTGGTGTACGGAATTTGAATCGGCTCGTAATAAAATCTCAGCTTTATGCGACAACTCAGTCGGGCATGCAGATATAGAGGTACCTGTTTGCTTGTGAGTTTTTAAAATATAGATATAGGTATTTCTGCAATATGCGAGGAAATAAGGGTACGTTTGAATATATATATGTTTGTATAAATGTGTGGTGGTAACAAAAAAACGTAGGAGAAAATAAAAAGGGCCAAAAGAGTGTGCACGGCATGCCATAGCAACCACGATGTAAATAATGCTGCAAAATCGCTACCAGATTTTTATTTTTTGTTCTTTTTTTGCTCCTCTTCGTCCTTCTACTCCTGCTCCTACTCGTCTACTATATTCGCGCTTTTTATTCTCTACGTATCGTCGTGGAAGCTCTCGAGCTGGGCAAAATGCGTGGAATATGAAAAATGTTGAGGACAAGAGGACTGTGAGAACGACAGACGAAAAATAATAACAAGAATTAAAATTTAGTATTATTTTTTATAATGTATATAAATATATATATATATATATATATATATATATATATATATATATATATATATATATATATATATATATATATATATATATTTAAGTAGATGTTGAGGGAATTTTTTGAGTGATTGGAAACCAATAAATAGTGATTTAATTTATAATCAAGGGGGTCTAATCGTACATTGGCAGAGATCACAAAGCGGCAGCAACCCACGGAATAATTGCCCGAGTGGGTGAATCCAAAACGTTGATAGCGAAGTCGAAGTAAATCGGATTACTTGGATATCATCCCCGTAATGTATGTATGCGGATGCGTGTACAAGGGATTTTTAGTGCGAATGTGTGTTGGGTCCCATGAATGCAATGGGGGCTCAATGTTTGGTATGAGCGGGCTAGCGAGCGAGTGAGTAAGTGAATAAGGGCAAAAGAGAGAAGGAACGCTCCCGGGAAAATAAGGGTGCGCGACCCGACGAGATAAAGGGTGCAGTACGCGTGAGCATGAGGGACGCAAAGGGAGAGACATGTTTTTCTAGACAATTTGTTCGGCAACATTAATCACCGACGGCCCACTGAGTCCCGGGGGTGGCGGGCCGGATGAAAGCCGGGGACGTCGCCGAATGTCTCTACAACCGGACTATTTTTGTTTTTTATTTTTGTCCTGTTTTTTTTGCCGGCTTTATTTTTGTATTCATCTAAGCTGTCAATTTTTGTATATCTCATTATTTTTATATTTTTTGATATTTTAAATTAACAATATATAAATAAAATATCATACATAATCTTAATATTTGTATTTTGAAATATTAAATGGACTCGTAAATCGGCTGATAACGCACCTGAGCACATGAACGTGAAATTAATACACATTTATATATATATATTTTCTACGGTCGTATGTAACACGCTAGGTTGGTGGTGGGTATGACACGTGCACGTTATACTCATATACATTCGGGCAGAAACAACAAGAACAAGAACACGAACAACTACAGCACAACGAATGAGCGAACGAACCTACCAACAATGTTGTGTATATGAGAGTCCCTAGAAACTACTATAAGGTAACACAATGCCGTGGCGATGATTATCTGGAAAACTAATTTCGCGAGAGCGACTCAAGCGCGTGTGTTGCCTCCGGCTCCCGCGGGTTTCAGCTGCCGGCAGTCGCCTGATGCCGCAGCATTACAGCGAGGGATCTGAACGCATTGTTGCAGCAGTAGCACCGAGAGTTTTCAACCGAGTGGATGGAGAAAGAACAACAACGAGGGAGACAAGGGAGAAAAGATGATTAGTCGTGCATCAGTTATATCTTCCCTCCCTCATTCGCATCTTCAATGCCTCTGTGGATGCGAATCTCCCGGAAGACCACGGAAGAGTTTTCAGGAGCAATTTATCACGCCGTAGATTTTATGATTTGAATCTTCTAATGAACATTCCCTGCATTCTCGATTATTTTTAAAGCAATTTTATCATCAATAAAAGACTTATTTACTTTTTTTTCGTGACAAAAAAAACGTGATTAATTTTATTACGCAACAAATTATATCGTATAATAAAATAAATTACTGCAGTCAATTGTTATATTTCCCATGCGGAAAGGAAAAGAGGATGACTAGTAAAATTTGAAACTCCGAAAATCCAGGACTCACGTCCATGCACGCACACACGTTCGCCCACACCGCCAGAGTACTCGACTACTGCGAGGCTATTTGTAATTTTCATTATCTCGGCATAAAGGGGCACATTTAGCCACCACAGCACGTAGGGAGTTAATGGGGGACGAGGCCACGGGGTTGGGCAGGCGGCAGAACACCAGGGATGCTGATATTCCTGTAGCACATACATACATACATACATACTAACTATAGGGTATAACAATATCAGGTGGGTGATTCCGTGGAGAGCAAAAGGCAAGTCACACACTGACGCACATCTACACCAGACCAGAAGCGAGAACCGGGATAGAGAACGGAAGATTGGACTAGATGTAAGCCGTCGATCCCTCGGCTTTTGTTTGTTGATTCCAACCGCGCGTCCAGACGTAGTTTTGTCCGTAACAACAATTTCCCGAAATCTGACGAAATTGGGCAATGAGCTGGGACTCCCGGAGTCATCTGCTAACGGCGTTTATTGGCTACTTAAGGCTCGTTTCCATGCACAACACACTGCTACTAAATGACATGTGGACTCGTATATACAGCCAACAACTTAACTTATATTAAACCATTTCCATTTCATACATTCCCTTGGCTTATTTTGATTCGTATGTATTATATATATCTGTGTGAAATGATGTTTTATTTTGTAGTTAGTTTCTAAATCATCTGGGACAATTTGTCACGGAAGGGTCAAAATTATCCATCGTAATATTTCAACAATGAAAAAAATAATAATTGAAGAAAGAAATAAAGCAACGCCTGCAGATATAACACCTTGATGGACAATTAAAAAAACGTTAGCGTTGGACTTTTTCCATTATTTCATTCTCGCGTAATTTCTTCAGCTGTAAAGTAATTTTCGAGCTGTCGTAACGCTAAAGCATCGTTCTTCGAGCATCGGACGTTATATTACGAACGAGATTAGTACATAAGGGACAGGAACATTAGTACATACAGATATTAAGAGATGTGTGGCATGTAGTGTAGATGAGTAACAAACACAAACAAAAATAGACGTCATCAGAGTGTAACGGGAAAAGGGTTGCGTCCCCTTCTCTTTTATCTAGAGAGGAGGGGTAATACCCATTCGAGTGTAATCGGGCTCGCAAAACTCCATCACACTTTGCTAATAGAGCCCGCGAGGGAATGGACGGATGGATGGGCCTCGGTGGCTTTATGGGCGGTACTACCAGAGAGTTTCGATTCTACACTTTACCCCGCGTATTTCTCATCAAGCCTCTTCTCTTCTTCTCCTGCTTTCTCACCCTCTCTGGTCTGTGCTACTCCGACCGCCACTACTGCTTCTAGCACCCTTAAACTTCTACGAGCTAACGGCTGCAAAAGTGTATCACGATGGCCTCAATCAGAGACCAACTAACGTACAGAGGGATTACCAATTGGTAAATTGGTCGCGTAGTTTCACCTCTAGGTTATTCCGCTTGGAAGCTATAAACTCTACACGTTAACACACACACATAGACATACATACGTCTTGTGTGATTCTAATTACCCCGAGTAGCTGCATGGAATTACCATTAACTGACGCGAATTTATCTGCTCGAGCTTCGATGTATCACGGTTTTTATCAGGCTCGAAGGAAATGGAGAAGACCTCAGCGTAAGAGAGAGAAAATTAGATGGATTGAGATTGTTAGGTGGAGATGAGCACTAGGTAGGTATCCAGGATGGAATTGTATGCTAAGAGAGACCGCAGGTGGTGAAGCGATCGAGATTATCGGTGGAGAGCTCACCGGAAACCGGCAGCATGGGCACGAAGGTCTTTCATCATTCCAGCGCCGAGGGTCAAGTAAAATTGCCATTTGTCAGAACGCGCTATTGCTAAATTGTATACGCAGTTTATGCTACGGTGATTTTATTGTAATTTCTTAAACTTCTTTTTCAATTCCAGTGGATGTTGAGCCTGTGTTTCCACTTTATTAAAGGAAGTCCATTAAAAAACGTTAATTGAATGAATTATTTATCACACGATAGTAGGTAGTATTAAAAAAAAACCACGAGTAAAAACGGCTTTTAGTTGATACTTGAAAGTTTTTTTTTCTACTGTAAGTAAACTTAATTCGTAAGTGTTATTTGTAAACAACTTGAACTGAGTATATAATACTCGACAGGGTAGTTTTGGAAGGGGTTGTTATAACCTCAGAGTAAATAGACGAGTTCGCCGAGGCGTGGACGGCTTAGTAGTCGCGATGGCACACCTGTGGAGCAAATTTACGAAATGTTTACGAGCGTCTGAAGGGGGCGTGCTCTTCTTCTCTTTTACTCGCTCTCATCCGCACCCTCGTTCACTTTTTCTTATTCACTCGGGCTCACCCTTCAGGGCTGAACAAAATGACGCGTCATTTGGTATTATTACATCGTCGCTATCAGCATCGTCCTCAGCGAGGCGGCGGAGGTGCTGGCATCAGGGATTCTAGAGCCGAGAACCTACACACCGGTTCAATCTTCCTACTCTCCTAGTTTTCTCCAGGCAATGCGGTGTAGAATAGAGGGTAGTAGTGTAAAATATACTGTATACACTGCACTCACTACAACAACTATAACTACCCCTTCTCATTGAACCGTTATTCCATGCTTTCACACTCCCTTACTCTCCTAACTCCACTACTACTTCCTTAGAATGTCTGCACTAGTGCTACTGCTACTGGCTTCCATCGTATACCCCATTTTCACCTCCCCTGAGTTATTAATGTGCCCAATTACATCTTAAAAGCCGTGCTCCATTAATTTTCACAGCTGCTGCCGCTTAATTGGGAACCTAGGCCTGGTAATAAACCCATTCTCATACAACCAACACACTCCTGACATCACTACTCAAGATGTATTTCTTCCACTTAAAATGTATTCATTCTTATTCGTCTTCTTCTTCCTCATCTTCTACTTCTTCTTCAAGCAATCATAACAAAAATTAAATTTTAAAAAATAACGAATGTAAAAACAAGTTCAATAATAATGATTTTTACCACCATCAAGTCTCGACACTCATTTTCTGCAGCAGTAACTTCTGACGATGGTAATATTACTCGAGTGCAATGGATACTCGAAGCGAGATCCTACCACCCAAGTGGACCTTGTTAGTGCAGCTATTCTACCACCCAGAAACTGGAGACGTTGTGGATATGCCTCGGCTTCATTATCGAAAATAAAAGCTTGCGCGCGTGGCCATGGTTAAAACCAAAAGAATAGACTGTCTGACCAAGTATAAATCGCGGTGGCGCTACCATCGTACAATGGCTTCTCATTGAATTACGCTGAAAACGAGGAGTATCACGATACCAAAGATATCTTCTTCCTTCTTTTTTAAATTCTCAGTTAACTTTTAATTTTTTAGTTTTTTTTTATGGGTAATGTGTATGCGTAGGTGAAGTTATCCGGTATCCGTGATACCGGGAGCGCAAAGCGCGGAACGATCGAGTTAACCGAAGCCATCGTGTCTCGGTGAACCGGCTTTTATATACGAGCCCTCGTGCGGGCCGACTTTTATGATCTTACAGGCAGATGCCATCAAGTCTCTTGTAAACAATGTCAGCAACGATAGTGTATTATATTTACTTTGAGATTTTTTTAAACAAATCTTTTACAATATTGTTAGAGGTAGCTGCCACTTTTTATGGCTTTTCAATTTTTTTGTTATTTTTATTTAAACTAAAAAGGAAGTAATCAAGCAACCGCTAACTTTTCAGTCACGTGTCATTACCTAGCACTCCAGAGAAAATGATAAAAAAAAAAAGCAATACGAGTCTACAGTATATATATTTGAGTATACGAGGACGGTATTTCTTAAAGGGGGTAAAAGTAAAAGAGCATGTATGATGGCGATTGGAGAAATATCGAGAAGCAGAGAAAGAAGACGGGGTGTTCTGGGGTTTAAGGGCAATGACCCGTGAACCACCGGCAAGACGTAATGACGCGGCTCTCCTTTCAAAGATTGCATCGCAGGAAAAGCACCCTGGCCGACCCGAAGGTCCTCGCCCTCGTACCCCACCGCCCTCACCATCACCACCCACAGCACCACCCTCGTCTTTTCTGCACCCTGTGCTCGAAATCGATACGATAGTTCCTGGAATCCGGGTTGGGATTTAGCTGATAAAATACTGCGGAAAATAATCCTACTTCTTTTGGTTTATATCGTTTTTTTTTTTTTTTACATACATTAGTCTCTTAAAATTTTTTTTAGCTTCTGCTGCAATGAGAGTGAACGTTACATTATTTGCTCAGGAAATGGTTACTTCTTAGTAGAGTCGAAATGAAAAGTGAATGGAATTAAAGGGGGATGATGTAAGCTTTGAGATTTTTATAAGAAGATTTATATTTTAATAAAGAATTAATTTTATTTAAATAATATTTATTACTTTTGCATAATGAGCTTGTTGTTGACGGAATTAAGCGAGATTGAGCTTAATTCTGACGATGGAAAACAATGATAAGATAGAGACAAAAATAAGTAACAGATACGGAATAAGATGAAAAAAATGAAAAAATATAGAGAAGGAAATACGGGAATGCTGAAAGAAAAGAAACTTTTAAAATGGTTTTGATTTGATTCTAGGGATTCATGATGGCCCCCGGAGTTCTCTGGTGTATTTAAAGTTATAAGAACCAATTTAAAAATCGCATTGCGAATACCGCGTACTCGTAGAGACAGAGACGGAAAATATACGAACGAAAAAGTCTTTACTGTTACCCCTCATTGCAGTTCTTTCGGTGATCACTCTCTCTTTCTCTTTTTCTCTTATCTCTAAATTTTCTGCGCGACTTTTGGTCCCGTTGACAGGACCATAAGTACGACGAACACAATAAAAAAAGCAGTTGGATCTCCGAATCTTAGTAAGAGAAAGCAATTATAGGACGATTGGAGTCAGTACACAGGATAGGAAAAAAAAGATACGGAGCAGCTGATAAAAGTTGATCTTTCTTCAATAAAGAAAAGACGTTTATTTCCTCGTTTTATTTATCTCTCATTCCCCGGCTCACCAATTTCATCCGGAAAATGGCCCGAGGAAAAATGATTGGATGTATTCACCAAAGGGGAAAATAAACGTTCGAGGGTATAACGAAAAAATTCGTAAAAAAGGAAAAATTTTTTTTATTTTTTGGTGACGACAAACCTTTTGGGTACGGCAATGGCCGATCGTAATTTTATTGCAGAAACCGTCTCGCTCGCGTTCAGCTCTGATTGATGGACGTGCCTGCGTGTCCGTCGACACGGTTTATCCGTCGCTCGATCCACGTTCTCTTTGCAAATACCAGCTATACAATACGCCACGCAAGGTTATTGAGGATGTACAAGCTGGATTAGCTTCATTATATATATAATATATATTTGCCAGTTACGAAGTAAATATACGCACATATATGCATATACAAATATACAATAATATAGAAAAGATGAAAGTAAAATGAATAATAGTTACCCTAGAGAATTCCAAATCTACAAAATTTAACGTACACGTGAACACCCTTTAACAATATCCGCACAGACGAACGTGTGTCTGCACGTGTCAAGAACTTTCCACTTGGAAAACACGATTAAATATAACTATTTTTGTATACGATGAGTTTATTTGGCCGAACGTTAATAATAAACAAATTTAGATTGAAATAATATTTATGGTGGAAAGTGATGATTAAAATAATTGTGCACAGGTGCAATATTTAAAGCTTTTGTTTTTAAAAACCTCGAGGAGGATTCCGGTCTCTATTTCGTCGGCAGTTCGTCATTGTGTTGGACCAAAAAGGGATGGAACACGAAGAGAAAGAGGTCGGAGAAACAAGACGAGAGAGAAAGAGGGTGGAGGTGAATGAGGATGAGGATCGAGGGTCGGAGGCAGCGTGTTTGCAGATCCTCTATCGGACGCTTTCACCCCGTCCCTGTTCCCAAGCCAGTCTAGTCCTCTCCCCGAAAACCCTGGATGGTTTGGGGGTAGCGGCAGGCGGCGCACGGCAGATAAGAGAATTGCACTGTCAAGCCGGAATGATATATTTGACCAACATTTCCATATAACCCCGACAGAGGCGCCCGCGCACATCACCAGAGGAGAATTCTCTGCTATCTTACTCTCCCTTATATTCCTTTACCAGCTTTTCTTCCCTTTCATTTTCGTTTTCTCTCTGAAATATCCGAGCTTCGCATTCTTTTCTCAATTTTATTTTTTAACTTATTTTTATTATTTATTTCTGCTATTTCATTTTTTCGCGTTGCTGAAATTTTCCATTTTAGATGGAAATTTTTTTTTCTGATTTTATTTTTTTCCTCCAGCGACGTATTATTTCTGTGTGACAAAATTACACCTTGGGTCAGCGGGCTTATCGACAGGTTTATGCTCTTCTGACATTCTTATTACAAAAAATTCACTACATTTTCTAGCAACGCTTTTATCCAGTCTGCAAAAGTGTTGAAGCACAATGAAGATGCAGAAAAAAAAAATAACAATAAGTAAATAAATAGCGAGGAAAAATATATTTACGCGATCACATACGTTTAAGTTTTCTCACATTTGAGTTACTAGTCTACGGAGATATGGAATGTAGGCGAGAAATAATAAAGTGCAAAGCAGAGTATGAAAGAAACAAGCTGAGTGTCAAGATTTATATAAACATTGTTTCGCGGTTGTATTTGAAGAGCACGCGACTTTGTCTCGTGTCGGTATGCCGGCATTGTTGCCATTGTTTGAGAAACATAAGATAGAGTCCGACTCTGTAGAAATAGTGTCTAAGATATATACATATAAATAATGTCTGACTTATCTTGATAATTAAATATACGCCAAGGGATTTAAGATTTTCCCTCGGAGACTTAACTCTACTCTACTTTGTAACATAAAATCTAATATAATATATTATTTAATATAACGTATCTACGGAAAATAATCTTGGGAAAAAAATTTCTCGAGATCAGCATGAGATTACCGCGTATTCATCTAAAATTTTCGATTATGTAAATTTTATTTTCATCGAAGATCCACATTGCGTTGGTAATTTAACGAAGGAAAAAAAAATAAAAGAGGAAAAAGGTCGTTGAAGCGAGAGTGAAGATGAAGTGGGAATAGAATATAAAACGATGACAGGGAGAAGTCTCTTCTCACCGGTGGGCTTTAAAACCGAACAAGACAGAGAAGTGGAGTTAAGGTCGAACTGAATCGAGCGAAACGTACGGCTATGATATTATCTCTTCTATATAGCGTGCCATGGACCGCCCGTTGAGCGCTGCGTGTGTTAATTTGAATCGAGAGAGATTACGCGGCGACTCCCTGTCGCGAAGAGCCATTTTGTATCAAAATGTCGATAAAAGAACTCTCCCATTCGACCTCTCTTGCCATTTCTCGTCACCTTTTTTTTTTACCATTATTATTATTTACTCATTCATATTTGGTTTTTTTCATCATAACAGTCAAAATTTTTTTGACTCGCTGTTTTACCTCTTTGCTGGAATTTGTTTATATTTACGCCGCGGATGATTTATCAAACGATTTCCACAAGATGGAGCTGAAAAATCGCCAGTGATACAACTTTAATATGATTTACCGTTGTCCGTGCGTGCGCAAAAGATCTTTCGAATCTTTCATACTCTCTATATATATACGTAAATACATTTTATATGTATATATAGATACACGGATTGTATAAAAAGAAAAATCGTGATGCATCGAAGCCAGTGTAATTTTGCCCTCTCACCAACTCTTGTCCGCACCCCATAAATATCTTTGAATCATCGTCGATCCGCGTATTCAACTCGCGCAAGCGAAACCATAAAACACATTCGCATATATACAAACATATACATACCTTTGTACATATATATAGCGACGAATGATAATCCAAAATGGTTAACTTTGTACGTGAGTATGTTTAGTAAATCCGTCGGATATTCTGAAGCAATTGCGCGCAGCTAATTCATCATAGACCAAAAGATTACGATACAATTGATATTGCACATATATATGTATATATATAAAGTTATCCATCAATGATGATAAATATCGTCGATATGTGACGATGTTTTGTTGTCGTCATTTGATGATAGAACAGTCGGAAGAGCTGACAATCCGTTTTGTAATTTCTCATAATTTTCGAGTACAGCGAGTTGGCCAACTACCACTGGGTTATTGTCAAGTTTAATGGACAATAATTTATCAATATATTACTATTATTCGTTGACTCTATACAGAACTATGAGCTGTGTACTGTATTGAGTAGACTCTTGTGCACCATCGGGTACTGGACAGAACCGCGAAAACGTCAGTCATAATAGCACGGACAATCAAATGCTCGCGAAAGCGTAACGCGCTATTTGTCTCTGCGGAAGACGAAACGACGAGGTTCGGTGAATTTAAACTGCGCGACGCGATACTGTTGTTTCAGATATAGCATATGAGGATGAATGAGTGTAAGCGAGAAAGATTGAAATAGATATTGAACGGCAATTGTTTGATACACGGCCGATTAAACGATCATTGTACCATTTCGCGATATATTGATACACATATCTATACATCTACATAGATATTCAGAGAAAGAGTGAGAGTGAGAGAGAGAATAGTGGTTGACCATGGAATATTGTTTCCACGCATCGTCGCAGCACTGTCGAAGCGCCATTTCCGTACGTGCTGGTGATCGTTTCCGCAACATGTCATCGGTTATTTTGTCAAGTCATTCATTGTTATGTATACATATATAACCATCGGTATATACAACTTATAATTGTCAATATCTAGATACGATTATATATTTATATATCAATGGTTATATAAATATAATAAGAAAATATTGACGCGGAAATAGAGAAACTAAGAAGCCTTCCCAAACTTTTTTACACGTTATTATTTTTTTTTTTCTGAACTATTAAGGTAATAGTGAGTAAACTATGATGTAGAGTCTCTCGAGACAACGGAAAAACTGAGGGATAAAAGTTATAAGGCGAAAATAGCTGATCGATTTGCTGTGTAGTACGTAATAGAAAAAGCCTTGTTTTGAGGAGCCAGTGGTCAGTAAGAAAGCACCTCTTCCGGTCAGTCTTTTCCGCTTCTCTAAGTCGACAGACAAGTAGGGATTTTTTTTACTTTATTTTTTTCGTTCCTCTCCCCATAAATCCTTCTTTGCCGGCCATCAAGTCTTATATTTTACTTTTTTCCCTTCATTTTTTTCTTCCTTTTGTTTTTCTGCAGAAATCTATTCGGCAGATGGATACCCAGTTGTGACGTATAGGAGATTGAAATCAAAGAGCTTACCGAAAATTCCGCGGATAGGTTTTGTCAGATTTTATGTCAGCTGATTTTTTTTACTCACCTGAAACAGAAAAAATAAATTTATTAATAATATGCCTTTTAAATTAATGGTATGAGTGCTGACAATATTTTTATTGATATTTAATATTTTATTATGTTAATTATTTGTTATTTATTGTTGCAGGGCAATGCCCAATATTCGTTAGTGTAAAAATGTCGAGGTACACGCCGGAATTAAAACGCCTCCGGTGGTGTGTAAGTAAGAAACTCCGAGACTTATGTCGTGTGCCTTCAGTTGTGTTTCGTTGCAAATTTATCGCGCCCCGCGAGAAATATGAAAACTGGTTTGCCGAGTAAGTAACCCTGGAGGGCCACCAACGAGATGAGATCTCAAGCTCAGGATAAAGAACATGTTTGCTTTGGCTATCACTTTCCAACGGTTCGTACCCAAACGAATTAATTAATTATACTTATAATAATATATATTTTTGAATATCAGTTGCACGAAAAATTTAAAAGCTCACTAATTATAACCACTGAGCATTGATTTAACATTTAGTCCATTGACTTTTTTTACTGAAAAATTATTTAAGTAAAATTGGAATTAAAATTATAATCAAGTATCTCTGAAGTATTTTAATATATTCAATCGAGTTTTAAAGGCACATCACATTTTGACATGATAAAATTTAATATTCAATAAGTTGAAATTGAATTTCTAATTTAGTGATACGAAAATTTTCTCAAGATGTCGTTGAATGAAGAGTTTAATTGATCGTTATTTCAATGTAGATATATTCGCGGAATAGGGATTGTTAAGAATAACTAGAATAAGAATAAGAATAAAAAATAATGACAATAATAGTAATAATTCATTGGAAGTAATCGGACGCGTAACACGCGTTTGAAAGACGTCGATGGGCAAAGACGATATATAACTTGTGAGATGAACGACCTGACGGTTAGCATTATGCGCAACCTCGTTCACTCTTTATCGACGACAAAGATCGTGAGTAACGACGTTGATTCTCAGAATTAAGGGCTCTTTCTTTTTAAGTCTCTCATAAATGGATTTCGTAAGAACTAATCTCTCTTGTTTATAATACATAAATCCAAGCAAACATAAAAATATATGTATATGTATATATAAATAATCGTGTAAAGCAAAAAAGATCTACGACTTTGGCTATATGATTACTCCAATTACGTAAAAAAATGAAATCAAAAAAAGACTAGGACGAAATGGGGAAAAAAAGAAGTCGCGAGTGGAGAAAGTGAAGAGCACGGGGTGAGCAAGAGAGAAGACAGATAGGAAGGAGCAAGAGAACCCCCTACTTACGTAATTTTAAATTAAACTGTGACGTTTTCAAATTAACGTTTTTGCGCAGCTCGCGCTCTCACCTCTCTCTCATCCCCTCATTGGTGCGCCCTCACTCTGCTGGCATACACCGGGCTCTCACTAGTGTAGAGTAGATGTGAGGTAGGAAACTTGCGTTATTACAGCGGGGGGTTGCCAGTGGGAGTGCACCCAGAGGAGTGAGTGTGAGCGAGCGAAAACGAGAGAGAGTGAGAAAAGTAAAAAGAGAAAGAGAGAGAGAGCTTTTTTTCGCCAGCGCGTAATTTAGGTACCAGGAAATTGGTTTTCTCGACAATGAAATAGAAGAATGCGATGTGGGAGTACCGGGGAAGTTTAAGGATGGAGATCTGGTGAGACGTAAGAACGGGGATGAGGTTTTTTTACGTTTTTTTTTTATTTTTCAACGCTCATGTACTTACACTCACCTAACTATACACCGACGTTCGGTTCTTTATTATCATCACGACAACCAAGTATGAGCTGTTGAATAGAAAATGCTAATGTCGTCCGAACGAATTTTCCAACAAGTCTGACACGCGTTTCGTCAGGACAAAAGTCTAATAAAAATAAAAAAATCTCTGTCACATTCCCTTTCACTCACTCACTCAATTCCACAAAAGAACTAATTTCCAAACTCTTGAAACAAAAAAATAAAAAATAGTTTGCTAAAGATAAAACCTACTAATAATAGTTTAAATTTTCATTAATTCTTTTAGCTTTTCTATATTGTAGATTTAAATCCAAGTATCGTTAGTATCCGCGGCCGGATCTGCAATCAAGATAATCACAAAGAAGCATAGAGGAGAGGAAGCCGTCGGTGGTCTCGCATCGTTGGTGTCGTAATTATCTCCGATGACTTATCCTGCTCGGGTGCATCCTGCGCCTCTGTAAACCAGCATGTATACACATATTACTGCACAACACCGATGCATGTGCATGTGCAGATGCGTGCGTCTATTAAAGACAGAGAACCTAAGAGTTTAGTAATTGTTCGTCAGGCTTGAATAAAACACAAGCCACCGGTCTGTAGATTCACTCGTCCTTCCGTCCTTGCGGCTGTCAAGTGAGCTCGCCGGCTGTCACTCACACTGACGTGGGAAGACACCACGTGGTATTTTCTCCTTCTATCTTTTATCCTTTGCCGCTATATGCTGCCTCCACGTAACCTCCTTCACCTCTTTAATCCACACATACATCCAACCCATCAGTAAAGGCCTAGCAACAATCACCAAAAGCTAGTTACGATTCTTCAGGAACTCACCAAGTCATGCAAACATTTGTTACTGTACATGCACATTGTAACCAGTAGTTCCCCTTTATGCTCTCCTCTCCCTTTTCGACTATGTTGCTCGCGTTCATCGCCCGTCTGCAATTTCACAGTCATGCAATCATAATAATCAGGGGGATAATAGTTTTCTTGAAGGTGCAGCACGCACGCGACCCCTCGCTAACTCTCATTGCCCGTTACTAAAGATATATTATTCTTATGAACATTACGTACATTTCATTTCTACATGTATATATATATATATAAATATATATCTAGTTGATGTTGTGTACCCTGATATGATTGATAGAGCGAGCATTCATCCGACGAAGGAGTAGATCCTTTCGTCGAGGTCATCGGTCAAGGCCCATCTTGATGTTTTCTATATCCATATTCACATATATATGTATGTACGTATGTATATAGTGTATGATATTTTAGTATATCCGAGATTGAAATCGCTGGGAGCTAATAATTAGGCAATCTCGTACAGCGCACCGAGACAATTAGTCACACAGCGGGGTGCGGTCCAAGAATTTATTTCCGGGTTTATTATTATATTGTATTGTGTATGGCGAACATTATACGGGATGCAATTTTCCATTATATTCATGCGGAGAATAAATTAAAAATAAAATAATGAAAGAAAAGAGTTATAGGATCAGTGGAGGAGTTGTCTGCGTGGCATTAATTTAAATTAATGAGCGATTAAAATCCAAGGAACAACAGTCGGTTGGACATTTCGCCCACAGGTGAAGTTTACTTAAACGTAATTCTGTAACTTCCTGCGACAATTACACCCATCTGGTGCCTCACGGCGGCAATCACTGCCGATTTGTGCACATGCGAAATATCTGATAATTGTCATCCTTGGGGATGGGTCGATTTGCCGCACTTGTTTTTAGGCCAATTTAAAGTTAAACCACAAGAAGGAAGTTAAATTTGCTGGCTTTTAGGGCCGTAGGGAATAAAAAAATAAATGCCACTAATAATAGTAATGGTAACGGCAATGGCGATGGTGATAGTGATGATGATGAAGAGAGAAAGAGAGGGCACGTAAATTGTTCAACGAGCTAAGTCAAAATATGTCAATGGCCCGACTGTGGTAAACCGCGTGATATAACTCGATGAGTGGCGGAAGAGGGGTTGTGTGTTGCTGTTTTACGAGGGCAGACGCGTTGTGTTTGAGGTGAGGACGATGGTCATGCGAAGTGACGTGACGACAAGAAACTTGTGATTATGCCGCACTGGCACTCCACCCGGAAGTGGTGGTTTGGTATTTCTCGTTTGCTGTGTGCTGTAATAACGACCACGACTTTATTGAGTGTAAAGTAAATAATCGTCAATGGATTTCCGTGTTTGATAAATGGAATAAGAGGCAAAAGAAAAATATAAAAAAAAAAAACAGATAAAGTTAAGTGTGTTATGTCTGAGTGGTTTAAAATGCAAAAAAAAAAATAAAATAGATGGAGTGAAGAGAGTGAAATGAATGTGAGATTGAATTTCCATTGAATTAATCTGGCACAGAGAGTTAATAAGAGAATCCATTTTCATTGGCTGGCAGTGGTGTGGTTCCCCTTGTGTCGGTCGGGCTCGGTATATCTCTCGCCCGGGAAGCTTAATGCATCGCACAATAGATCAATTACATATACATTAGTGGGCTGACTTGAGATCCGCAAGTCTACTCTTGGTCTTCCAGCCTTACCCGAGATATCGATATCTACGGCGTCGTTTTACTTCTATTTCAATCCCGAGAGAAAGACGGAGGTTCAAATGAAATGCGGATGCGGATGGTACCGAGGACGAGTAAGATAGAAAGTAAACGAGAGAGAGAGAAATAAAGAAAGGAAGACACTCGAGCTTTCAGAATGAATAGAGATTATAAATTATTACCATGCTTAAGAGTCTTGACCTAGCCTCATGTAATAATTATTGCTCCATACCCAGAAGTCAGAAGCACTAGTTGAGAGAAGTCTATACGCCTTACTACTCAAGATATAGGAGTTAGGAGTATCAACATCAGCGGATTACTTGCATTCCAAGAGTTAACGACTAGTGCAAGCTGTCGTATAGTTAAGTCCTGCACAAAGTTGTTACGACGTTAAATCATCCGAAGCAAATGATCCAGCGTTTAAATAGTCTCGTTATCGGAATGTATTTATAAATGTAGCCATTTGTTAATTATTATAATAGTTGTGTTGCAGATAAGTGAATTTTACTTTGAAGAAACAAAAAAGGTAATATGCTTTTGTGGACTTAAAGAAGATGGCGACGGCAGAACATGAATTTATGCTTGAAAGAAAATTTCGTTGCCTCGGAGAAGTGAAAAGAGCTGAAGAAAAAAAAAACGTAAAGTAAAGTAAAAAAAAAGAAGCGAGAGTAAGAAGATAAGCTCCTCTGGCGCTGCATCTCGGCGACGTAGACGTCTCAAGCAGGCGAAGGTAGAAATCCAAAGAAGAAAAGAAAACCCGTGGTAGAACAGAGTTAAGTATGAACACACACTGCATAAGAGGGAGCGAATAAGTGAAGGCATGTGAGTCGGGCTATCGTAAGTTAGGGTGATGGCGAAGGAGAAGGTTAGCCGCGCGGACATAAAGTTCTAGACTTACGACGCGAGATCCTCGATAGCTCCTCGCGGTGGGTATGAAAGCATTAAAAAAGCGCCAAGGCAAAATGCAAGTGCATATACACGCACGTTTCTCCCTCGAGGTTCTCCTCATTCTTTTCTTCCTTTATTTTTTCTTATTTATTTATTTTTTTTCTCTCAGTATTTTTTTTTTTTTGTTGATTTTTTTCATTCCCATGCACATCGACGGAGATCCCGCAGCGACCAACCTGTCTTTCCAACACTGTCTTCTACGTGGACTTGTCTGCCCTCTGGATAACCACCGATAATACCTCCATTTCTTCCTTACTTCATTTCTTATTTCTCTCTTATTCAACCACGTCTGAGTATAACCTCTCGCGATCTCTTGAATTCACTCGAATGTGTGTCGGTAGTTGAGTGTACGCTAAGAGTATAAACGCGTCCGAATAAAAGTGCTGTATATTTATAATAAATATATGTATGTGAAAGAAGGAGTATAACGATATTGAAAGAACACCCTGGACTCGTATATATAAATGTATATAGTTTCAATCGAAGATGGCTATCATCAGCGCGTTAAAACTCACATTCAGGAGGGCGAGTCGAATTAAGAGGGAGCGGCTAACCTGATACAGCTCAGCAGACCGTGGTGTCTTTTGGACAGTCGGTCTTTCAATTTTTTTTCTCATTTATCTTTTCTTTTTTATCTCTATCTCTTTATAAAGAGTAGATGTGTACACAGTTAAATGCAAGACGGAGCATCAGAGCCCCGCAGTAGATTCGATTCGAGTATCGCGGAGAAGAGCGTGTCGAAATTTAGTGTACGGGGACAGGCGTAAAGAGCTCAACTTTAACGTCGAGATATATAGGCTCTCCCTTGGCGATAATGATGAGCCGTGTTTACACAGGAGGGGATCCCGGATGGGGGGTGATGATGTTACACAGCGTTCTAGAGAAGCAAGACGTACGGCAAAAAGCCTACGACTCCTTTCTCATGTAAATACGATGTTGCCCCGTGTAAAGCCGACTGACCGTGTATGTGGCACAATGTGCTGCTGGCTGATCTGTCTTTTCCTTATTCTATCTCCTGCTTACTCTTCTCTTCTTCATCACTTATACATGTATACTGCTCGCGAGAATGACTGAAGACACTGGTGTTATAGTACTGGGAGGTTTCGTAGCTGTAGTAGTGGTGATGATGATACACCAGCTGAGCGGAGGTGGAGAACTGACCGTAAAATATATCAGCCGCTGTGTGACTTCTCTGGGCAGTCACAAATCACGCGACCCCCTGTTGCTGTACAGTGTGGGAGTACCCCTTGCTCTACGTACTTCTGAGGCCCACGAGCTCATCATTAAGTCTCACGTCGAGCTTTAAAACACTACAGACTCTTTCTAGTTATTCAATACGTTACAATGTTTCACTAAAATTATATACTCAATCAGGCTGAGTCTTTCTCACTTGATTATCGATTCTTCAAATTTAAATGAAATAAAAAGTAAAATAAAACCGAATCAAAAGGAAAAAAATATTAGTTATGAATACGATGCTATTGACCGACGGTTTTTAGTAAAGGAATTTTATAGACAAAGATTGAGGCAAGTCTTTTTGAGAATTGGCTTTTGTTAAGACACATATACACACACGTCCACACGCATTGATAGTCAACCATAACCAACGAGCTAACCAAGCAAGAGGGAAATAATGCCGCGTGGAATGTGACCCGTGCACCTTCTGGATACGTGTGTGGATCAACACGGTCAAGTTAACAGGGGGAAGATCATTGTGCTCTTAAGAATAACACAGGACGATGTGAAACATCTTATGATCGTCCAGCGCTGGCTGTAAGTGACCACGAAGACGCCGATGAGAATTTATCCGAGAATTTTTTAAAAATAAATTTTTTTTATAATTTTCGAATGCCTCGTTGGCGTCATATGAGGAAGGATCTTGAGAATTTCAGTGTCTAGCACAAGCTTCATTCTTCAACTGCAGGAATTTGTCCGAGCAGTAGCAGCTAGTCGGAGTCATTATAATGATTCGAATCTACCGTTTTACTCTTTCTCTCTCTCAATCTTTATAATATAACATATAATATCTTTTATCCGCTCTGGCTCTTTTCTTACATTACAGATCTCTCTCTTGACTCTCGGGTCCTCCCCCTTCGCGAACCAGTCCTGCTCGTTATTAATATCGAATAACGAGATGCTCGAGCGCGCCGAAGGCATGCGTGCTATGGTATTCTTTATTAACGATGCTTACCGTTCCCCAGGTTCGCGTTCTAACAAAAAAATTTTTTTTTAAATATATACGTGTATGGGTGTACCTAAGGCACAGTCCTCGGCTGGCCACAAGCTGACCAACGCCAGGAGAACTCATCTCACGATGATATGTTCACGAAAGGACACCAACAAATCAGTCGGATTAATTCCTAACGATAAATAGTTTATCCATTTATATATTTAATAATATAAATGTAAATATGAATGTGAATTCATACAAATTTAAATGAGATACAGTCGTCGATTCGTTTGTCACGTCAGAAGACATTATCCAGAGTTTATGATCCAAACATCATAAATACCGAGATTCACCGTAAAAATGCCTTCTGGCAAGTCAAGATGATTCACACGTCTGGAGAATTGTCGTCCCACGACCTTGAGTTAACTTATTCGCTTGGACTTGTCTCAGTGTTGTAGCGGTGACAAAAAATAGGAAAAAAAAAATTTCACCCACGTAAAACCGCTAAACCCATCACTGAAGAAGAAGAAAAGCCTTCTGTCTTGGTTGTAAACATTAAACGAAGACACACATCACGTACCCGTGGGATTTATTTAATACTACGCGCATTAGCAACATCAGTTACTTATTTGTTCGTGGATTTTTTTTAGTTACTTTAATTTTATTTTAAAAACTACATTTTTCCATCCGACCTTTTACGAATAAGAATATAATTACACGCGAGCCTAATGGTTATTGATGGGACGCCTTATCTCTGCTGGGTATAAAGGAGGAGGTGAGAAGAAAAAGAACCGTGTTGGGGTGATTTTAACACATAACATGATGTGGCACGTAAAAAGCGATACGGAGCTGTACTATCTGATATTTTACCTCCCGCTGTAGCTGAACTTGATCCGCAGTGTGCACTGTTTATTTATTTATTTAAGATATTTTTTGAAAATCAATTTTTCGCGCTTGCGTTGAAGGAAAAAGATTGGAATCCGATGCAACGTGTCGAGATTGCGCTGGAGATCCAGCCCAGGCGATGGGAAAATAAAAGTGAGAAAAATAAGAACAAGATGATGAAGATGAAGATGATGGTGAAGAAGGAGTAGAAGATGAATAAGAAGACGAGAACGCGATTATGCATCTCTTAAAGTGCACCATAACTTTAGAGTTATAGCGGTTACACGGCGATTGTGTATAGTCATCCATGAAACTTTATCTCTTCTATGATGAAAATTAATATCCTGACTCACTAACAACAGTTTTTATTTTTTTACTCACTCTAATTATAAGTTTTTAATTATGCATTCGTATGAGGTGCGTTAATAACTTTTTCGGTCCTCGATGCTGCTTTTACTATATAATAATAATAATGATCACAATCAGATTGGAATATCAGAGTAAAATGTCTAATGGCACCTGCAAAAAATAGCTCGTGAATAGTTCCCTCTTTGCGGTTGTGAAAGCGTTCGTCCATTGACGGTTGCAATGCGGTCGGGCGGTACTTAGCGAGTATAAAGAGTCTCTCCCCCCGTCTCTCTCTCTTTCTCTTACTCACTTACTCTGAGCCCATTGCCATGTGTAAAACCACACGGTGCACACAAAAACTAACTTCCTCCGAGTATCTGAACAGCGTCGTCGCCGTCGTCTTTTGCAAGGAGACAACAACGAGGATGACAAGAGACAGGCACAAGTACCCTCGACCACAGACTCGTATTTGCTCGTAATGACAGCGTTTACATCCTTATGAAAGACCAATGCGACAACACGTGGAATCTTTGATATCCAGACATAAGAGACGTCAACTTAACTCGATTGCCATTTAAACTTTTTAAATCCGATCACAATCCTCAAATTATTTTTTTAAAAAACATTTGCTTAATTTATTGAGTAAATGTATAGACATTTTTTTCTTTTAAGTAAAAAAAAAAAGCTTTACTGCCGTACGGTGAATAGTTTGCTATCAATATCCAGCCCCAGTCGGAAATAATTGAGCTAACAAACCACGTCTGGTTTTAAATTCACAGAAAACAAATTTAGGATCTCAATTCGAGTCCAATTTTCCAATCGTACTCAATTACTAAAACCCGTGTGTATTACTTGTTCCTTTATCTCTTTCTTTCCTTCCTCCATTCATCCTATCTTTCTCACTTTATTTCATTTCATCTGCGTACATATAGACGAGTAGAAAATCCCGACTAAAATGTCAAGCCTGGAGGCGACGGTGTCATTATTGTAAATACAAACAAAATTACGTAATCTTATTCATCGTCAGACACAAAAGCTTATACAGAGAAAACCCATTGGAAATATACTACATTACACTATACTACACTACACTACATTAATAATAAATATATTAGAACTTTAAATTTCATTACTTTTGTTTTCAGTTCACAGTAAATAAAGGTCACTGCACATAAAATCTAATGGCATTATTATTTAAGTGATTGACATTTTCAAATAAATTTAAAACAAATTTCGAAATGCCATGAGCAAGAGACTCTACAATGAACTTATGAATATAATTCAATTATGTATATACTCAGTACAAATCTCTTAAAGTTGTTCCTTCTTCTGTTCCTGAAGAAAGTTAAGAGCAACTTAATGCCAAAGCGAGAATAAACATGCATTGTTTTACTACTGTGAACTTGCACTAAAACTTGAGTTAATACTTCTACTGACAAGACTATAGACTATATACTAAGAGGCCTGACATTTCCGGTTTAGCTCATCACATTTAATAAAATAATGGCCACTATGGGCGATATTTGAACATACTTTTACTATTTAAAATGAATATGTTTTACTGTTGGAACATATTCAATATGAAGTATTCACTATACGTCAAATATTATTTACGGAAATACTTCTTAGAAATTTTATTTATTGTCCTTGTGGAGTAAGTTGAAGGTTACGAGGCTTTTTGCAGTACAATTGCACTCCAAAGAGACAAGTAGTCCACGAGAAGAGTGTATAGAGTGGATGTAAATAGAAAAGTATGCACCGCAAGAACCTTTTTAAAATAGCGGTTTATGCGGCACCGGGTTGCCAAGGAGCTTATACTAGGACAGGAAGAAAAGTGCAACATGCGCCCGGAAATACGTGTATTTATTTTATATTATTATGAAAATATAATGCCAGTGAGATCTACAAGATATTTTTTTCTCGGTCTCATATTTTTTGTCTTTCTCGCGGTGGCGTTGGTCAGGTGCGGATTAAACCGACTTTTATATTTGCGTCATAAAAACTCATAAAGAGGAGCTTTAAATTGTAGAAAGAAAATATATTTTGCATGAAAAATGATCTTCAATGCAGATGATGAAGAAAAAACAAAAGACAAAGGGTATTTTTGCTGTAACACAGACGACATTTGTGCAAAGGATGCTAAAGAATGATTGATAAGTATCGGATCTTGTAAATGTTTCTCAGTTGGACCAATGAAAAGGCTTGCAGCGAAAGTAACAGTGGCATGTATGAAAGAGTATGAAGAGGTTCGTCTATAGCCGAGAAAGATCTAAAGAGATCAGAGGACTTTAGTAAACTTTGTGATTACAGAAGCAACGGCTACGGCAGTTACAGACCCAGTAACATACCGACAATTTTCATTTAGTGTTTATGCTTTATAAACCAAGACGCGGGTGAATGTTACACGATCACTGAATCATTGTTGGTGATAGATAGTGCAGCTGTTGCTTCCCAGTTGAGATCACAAGAGACAGAAATAGTTTCGCAACAATACGGAAGACCTTCAGTGTGATGGTTTTTCTTTTTGTTTTTTTTTTCCCTATGGCTTTGGCGCCAGAATCAAACGATCAAATAACTTTTTCTAGGTCAATAAACAATACCGTAGAATATCACATAAATCATGCTAAAAGTATCGTCATCACTTTATTTTACGACGAGATTTAATTCTAAATAATGGGTAATAATTATTAAAAATACCTGGGATTTTTTTTGCTGAGGTTAAAATTGATTAATTTTGTTGAGACAACGAGTTATGACAGCTTATAAACCCTTTATCATTATCCTTTGGATTATAAGGATGTAGATAATAATAAGACCAGTAGCTACGAGACTTTAAAAGTTTAGAAAATGAGAGCCCAGAAGTGCCGCGTTGTGGCTACCGTATAATTATCCAACCGACCTTTTACTCACGGCTGAATAACAAGCCGCCTTGGGCTAAAATTTCACAAATACGCTAAAATCCGTTGAAAAAATCACTTTAGCTGATTATAATAAGTCATTAACTATCTATTATACAGCTATTTATCTTCAATATAAATTTAATTGACGGGCTAAAGAGACGTGTATCAATTAAGGCATATCAAAGTAAATCCGATAGGTTTTTGAGTTTTTAAACTTTTTTGTTCACGCTTTTGTATGTACATCCAGTCGCTGGTTTATTTTTTGTTTCTATGCCAAGTCTTTGAGACCCTGGAATTCTCTTTCCCTTCTCATCTCGGCGACCTCATTTTTCCGTACAGACGATTCGTCGTCCCTCGCCCTCTGGGAGTTGGGTTCGACGTCACGATGTCATATCACCGGTAATTTTCAGAGGTAAGAGCGATAGAATAGAAAAAAATGAGGAGAAGAACTGAAAAGAATAAAAGATAAAAGTGGACGGAGGAAGAAAAAAGCAGCAACGATTATAGAGACAGTTACTTTGGTCTGGAAAGTATTTTTCGCGAATGGGCGGTCTGGTAACTGCCGTAATGTTACTGCTGAATCCGTAGTCCCGGTACGATGCTGTTATACGGGGGGTAGAAATAGCCCCCGCGGGGGTGATAGAAGCTACCTAATAGCTCACAGAATTGCCCCTGAAACACCTTTTTAATGAACTATAGCAACGGGAAATGAAAATGGGGAAGACGACAACTGTAAGGGTACTATTATGTTTCTCTCACTCATTCATTGTCTTTATTTCGCTTTTAAAACTCTTTATATATATATGTACAAATATATGATACTTCTTTGAGTCTCAGCGAAAGTTTTTTTATCGACGCTAGAAGCATTGTTCTCAGTCCGTGCTCCGTGTGCGCAAATAAACGGGTAAAAGAGAAATGAACAGAAATAAAAAAAACTACGAGTAGATTCAGGTAACAACTTTTGTCCGCCTAAAAGTTTTCTTATCGAAGGTAATTATTGGCGGAACTTTTGTACGAAAGATTTTAACTCCAAGTCAGCGAAAATTGAGTACCGCTCGTAAGACCAAAAAAATGATAAATTTATTAAAAATTAATTGACGTCTCAACTTTACACCAACAAACTCTTATTTTGTTACGTTTATTTATTATAAAAGTTTTTTTTTTTACATTAAATTGAATTGCCAGGAATCTATTTCTGTAAAAACGTGTAATTAATTATGAATTTAGTTGCGCAAACAAAAGAATAGCCGTGTAAAATTTGTCTATCTGTTAATTTTAAGTGAGATATATTCGGGCATCTGATGTAGAGATTTGACAGAAATTGATAAAAAAAAAATAAAAGAAATAAGGAAGGGAAAAAATGTGGAATCGCGTGCTTTGGAGAGTGGGAGTCAAGCTGGGCCCAGCGAGAGACCGGGCCGAAAACATTCCGGGGAATTAGACGACTCACGCCAGGAGATCACCGGAGAGAGGATAGGAGAGAATGATCCCCGAGGAGAAACGATTTGTCGGATAAACTCGTGCCTCTCATTGTAATGCGAACTGGGATCCTACGAGGGAACTACTCCAAGTGACAAGGTTAAAAGTGAAAAATTTAGTACGGCTAGATTACATTATAAAATTATTTTAAATAATAAACTTCATCCGTCTGATGATAAATTATCCATGCAATTAAAAATATTTAATTTATTTAATACTATGATGAATATTTATAGCTCGTCGTTATTCCTTTTATTATCTTTTGCTCGAGAGATTTCAGGATTACAACTGTAGTCTAGTGTTTACGAGGCCAGAAACCCCGATTACCGTTCACTAAGACAATTTACTTATTTTCTCATAAAAATAGGTGACCCAACAAAGCCGCAGTATTTTTATCGATAAAAGATGAAGCTTCAGCTAAAGAAAACAAAAAAAGTAAAAATAGAAAACTAAAACTCTTTTAAAAAACTCCAAACTCACTCTCTTGTTTTTTTCTCTTTTGCCAGTCTCGGATTTCATTTCTTTCACAAACGCTACGTCATCATTTTTCATAGACTTCACCCTTGTTCCAGGAGTAACGGGAATAGCTTTCACAAGGGCGCGTGTATTTCAAAAAAGCTCTTTTCTTCAGCGTTACGATCGTTATAACAAAAAAAATATACATCCATCCATTTATTCCATGAATATTTTATAGCAAATAATAATGGATTACAATGAAGTAGAAATGGTCCATTAATGCTCAGACAATTAGTGAAACATGAACGGAAAGTAACGAACAAGGAGGAGTGAGCTCGTGTATCGTGGTCCGTGATTTAGAATATTCGGTGGCGGATGTTAGTTATTGCTCGCCCACTGCGACGTCATTATGTCATCATTATTCTCCTTTGCGCCTGGGCAACTGACCGTTGACAGGAGGCGCGCGTGCGCCCAAAGAACATCACTCACTCACACTCGGTCCAGCCAACTCCACGCAAAAGTTATCATCCACTTTGAACTCTGATGTACACATATAATACGCCGAAAAAAAATGACAGATCCATCTCCAAAGTGTGATGATGAGAAGTATGTTTAACTTACGTATAATCCAAACCGTCAATGCTTAAATATTTATCACAGCTGAGTCTCAATTGGAGTTCCGGTGCCACCCACTCTCTTTTGCTTCGTTTGCTCAGCAGAGGGACCACTAACTATTAATAATATTTTACGGACTACACTTTAGTTCAATTTAAATTTATAAATTATTATTATTAGTGATTACGATGATCATTTCATTCTTATATTTATTTTTTATTTTTGGCTGGTTGACGAATCTTGCTTGACTGATGCTTCACTTTCGAGCGATTCAGATTCCAATTCGAGGATATCCCTCGCCATGAGAAGTCTCCGAGGAAATCATTGAATATGCAACTTACGAAAATCCCCGGATATTGTGTTTTATTATAAACGGGAGCGCTTGCAAGAAAGGGGGAAAAAAGTTAAGGCTAAAGAAAGACAGATACTTTATAGTTTGCATCGGAATATTTTTCAGATTCGCGAATTCGAAGAGAGTCCCGGGGGAACCTGAGCATATCTCGGGTTACATCCATGTGACGTGGGGTGTCGTGCGATATACCCAGCGATACGTATAATATAATTCGATCCTATCGTCAAGGGATCGATAGACACCACGAGACTTCACTTTTCGACTTTATTTATTTTTTTATTTTAATGACACATATAATACATACTGCTGAAGTGAGTGTTGAAGACTGAAAATTATTTGGATTCCCGAGCGAAAGATAATCGCGTTCACCAAGTGCCGTCGACAAGACGGAAATTAGAAGCTGCGAAATTGGATTAAAGGACCGAAAAGAGAAGAGATGGAAATAGAGGTGAGAAATTCGTTTAAAATTTAAAGATAATCGAAAGGGTAAAACTGGGTCGTGACCAAGAACACGGGAATTCGCTTTTATATACCTCCATGCTAAAATATCTAACCCCATACTCTCTATATCTCTAACCTATACTTGAATACCTTTAGTGAAATAGAAAGAGAAGGAAACCCTGAAAAGGAATGGGAGAGAAACTGTGGTACATAAGCTCTCTAGTGCTTCGTGAATTATAAATCGCGTTTCTCGTGTTTTCGGGCACTGCCAAGTCGGCTTTATAACGCCACCGAAAACCCTGACTAGGTGAAATTGAGGAAGCCAGTGGAAATGGAAAGCCCTTTCTCTCTCTCTTTCTATCATTCTATTCTGCAGAGGAATAGGTCGTGGCTGTATAATTAGCCAGGCGTTGTAATTAGCGTAAATTGTTTTCTCCCCTTTTGACTCAAAAACTTTTGACTCTTGCGCTATTACTATCACTATTACAATTACTATTACTATTACTGTTACTATTACCCACCTCTACCTAATACAACATTCATTTCATCCGTTATTCGTGATAAAATGTGTAGGAAGAAAATTCACATCAACTAGTGGATGCTTGAAAGTATTTTAAAAGTAAAATGGAATAAGGTAAGCTGAGTTAAGTTGATGATCATGCTCGCCGGTGAGGGGGCGAGGGAAGTATGAAAAGCATCAAGAGAAGGTAAGAAGGTCTTTTCGGTTTTTTTGCAGTGAGATATACGATTATCCGTTTACCTTAGACACTGCCGAGACGGAAGCTATAGCATTCACGTAATATACTACCTAATAAAAACTTAGTTACGGCTTGTTCTATCCCTCACACTTACTTACTTGGTTACTTACTTACTTACTTACTTAGTTACTAACTCTATCCTCGTCTCCTATCTCGAGCGGCTCGCGTAATTGTTAGACTGGCCATGTTATGTTGTTCCTACCTACCTATCTACCTACTTGTACTACCTATACCTCTGCCATATCTACTCGAGTAGAACAGACGGCCAGGGAAAAAAGTAACTAAAAAAATACTTGCTGGATATTCCAAGGCAGTAAAGTTTAACAAGAAAGAGATAGTTGGATAACCGGATGGTTTTTAACAATTTTCTTGGGTCGGCGTCGTTATCGGATGTGTGGTCACAGCCACCGGGTCTAGAGTCTCCAGACAATAAAGACTCTACGAGCCATCAAACGGGCTTCTGAATGGTGTTACTAAGACTCAACGAACCTATAACCATATTCGGACGAAAGAGGCTTTCTGGACGGTCATTTTTTGTCCCTTTTCCCTTTTACTTCTCACTCTCTTTCAAAACTTTCCCTTCGCTATCTGTAATTCAGGATGTACGAACGATTTGGTTTTATTTACTGTTGCGGTGACGAAAATTCGATAATCATTTCATTAGTCTTTCTTGGATGAAATAATTTTCAGGCTGTTATCTGTGGCAGAAAATTGATAGATGATGTTCATTGTCTGTTTTGATGGAATTTTTTTATGAACGCGTGGAACAGTGGAGTGAAGTCGATTGAAAGAATGAAAAATAATCAACAGCAAGGTTGGGCGCATATGCCTCAACACGAAAAGAACATCATAGTGTTTTTTGGACAAAACAAGGGTGAGTTTTGTATGGATATATTTATATATTGTTTGATGGTGAAGTTTGGTTGTGGTCGTAGTTGCTGTCGTTGTAGTGACGGCGCGCACCACGCACACCGCTTCGGGGGTCGTCTGATTAGGTCGCAGCAAAACATCTGGCAGCCTCCCGCAGGGCTTCCCAAACGACAATCATCCTACAATCGTGCGAGGTAATGCCCCGAGAGATGTCTCCATCTCGTGAGACGAGAGAAATGGTGGGTTTCTGTCACCACATGACACAAGATGGATTTACGGACTTCTTATCAAAAAATTTATATATAGTCATAAATAAACCTCCTAAGTGAGTTTATATGACTGTTTTATAAAAACGAAATTCTGCTCTAAATCTCTCTGGATGAATACTTATTTATGTAGAGCGCATGCTGATCAAAGTGTAAAAATGTTCATTTGTGAGTTGGAGGCAAGAGAGATTGTTCTCAAGAACACTGAAAGAGTTGTGTGTACAGCCATCCCTTTGCATAAGAGACACACTGATAGTTACCCCATTTGACGTTAAATGAGGAAGGGGGACCTACATCCAACGACAATAGATCCTTTGGTTAAACAAAAAGCGTAAAAGAAAGAACTCAAGTCCGGTGTGGTTGGGATAAAAGAAAGAGCGGCAATGATGAAAGCATTGTCCCTGTTCAACGGTCTCTTCGCCGCTGAAGGAGCCTCCGGAGGCAGGCCACCTTCCCCAAGAAGACTCATTTTTTTTCTTTTTTTTTTACCTCCAAGATCCCAGGACCAACGATAACAACGACAACGAGCTACCGTCGACTTCGCTTCTTGTTCATCCTGTTGTTGTTAACGTCGACGTAGCCCAAGATCACTTGCTCGGCGCCTCTTTGTCGCGCACAGAAGAAAACTGTTCCCGGAAGCGCCGACAGTGTTTTCATTGGTAGATGAAAACGACGGGGCTGCTGCTTCTAAGGTTCCCGTTGTTGTTGGGGTGATCCAAAAGAAAATGAGAAATTTTCCGAGCTTTAACAGAAGCTGCAATTGAGGCTTTTGTAACGGAATAGCTACGAGAGTGTTTTGCTCGCTCCTGAATAGCCTTCCAATATATATAGTTATATAAAGCTACTGAATGGCAACCCTTGACTCATGCTAGAGTAATCAACACAATAATCCGCTCACGCTAAATAAATACCGGATATCTCTCGTGTCCAGGGGCGAAACGCTAACCCTTTCCTAACGCAATCCCCGATGATCGATCATGATTGACTAAAGGGTTTATGCGAGTGTGGGTTGGTGTGTTTCATGTCATCGTCTGCTCATTTCGTTGTCGCTGTTCGTCATTATGAACGAGGGTATATCCGAACGAGTGCATCGAACGACTCCATCTATCTGGTGTTGGTAAGAGTGCGATAGACGTAAGAAAGTAGAAAAGCACGTTAGGGTTATGGTTCCCCTTTTACGGTGAGCACAAGTTGATTGTTATTCCTTGGGCGAAAACTATTTACAAAGTCGGGGCTAATGGCATCAAGAGATTTAGCTTCCATATGCCTTCCCTTCTCAGATTCTCGTCGTCGCCCGTTGCATTAACGCGCCAACCTGATCCTCAACGCACTGGCGTGAGCTCCATAATCTACAAATTTGTTTCTTTTCTATAAAGTATTATTGCTATTAAATATTACTGAGAGTAATGATAATCTCAACCGGATTATAGGATTTCCAAGAATTGATTTCAAATAATTTGATATTGTCTGTAAAATTTATTTTTATTAGCAAATTTATTCGGTAATCTTATTGTCAGAATCATAAACTTGTTTCAACCTACGCCAGTGTGATAATACGAATATTCAACGAGCTTAAAGTGAACTGAGCAACTGATACGATGCGTATACAAACAAACAAGTTTAATACGAAAATACGTACCAACAGATGTGTGCAAGCACAGTTGATGCAATTTCTTTATTTTTTTTATTTTTTATTTTTCTTCGTGTACTCGAGTGGGTCGAAAATATATGTATATTGAGCTGCCCGATCTCCTAACGCTACTAGTGATGATCCTATGCTCGTGGAGACACTGAGAGAAAAGGAACGTTGAGATGCGTAGGTGCACACCGGAACGTGTTTAATTCGATTCCCGGGATTGGAGTGCCGTCTTAGTGTCCAACAGTCGTACTGTCCAACTTACTGTCCACTTCTCCTTGTTGTGTAGTCTCTGATGGTGTAATTCGAATGCAAATGCCGGATGTCAGATAAAAAATAGGGCCCCGTCGGGTACGCCCTCGCCAAGTGCCTCGCACAAGAGATAACGAGTTGAACAAGTTGGCTTTCTCATTGGCAATAAACACGTTAAATTATCTGTTCGATTCTGATCGCACAAAATGTCTTATAAGATAACCACAGACGATCCCAGAAATTAAATGATTTTATTTCTTTCTTTGTTAACCTTTGTTTTGGTTTCTCGTTTCCAATCTACTTAAATTGTTACTCACGAATCCAGTGGAAACCCTCGTCTGCTTTTAGTTCGTGCATTATAACTGGGTTTGTGTGCAGGGAGCACAAATGGAAAACGGATTGATTAATCGTAGTAATTACCGATCAGCCCCCGCTAATTAGATATCCGACTCTTACCCCTGGAGGCCTCTGAGGGTTTGCGTTCTCGCGTTGTGGGGCCAGTGGATGTTTCTAGGGCTCCCTCACAGACACACACACGCACAGACACACCAAGAGTGAAGTCATGAGAAGAAAGGGAATACAGGGTAAGAGGGTTGGTGATTTTAGCAAAGGGATGAAAGCGGTAGAGAGAAGTGTGGCGGTAAATGAGATTGTTTGACGGAACTAACCAATAAGCTTAGTCCTATTTTCTCTTTTATTTTTCCTCTTAACAATGTTTAAGTCCGCATGTGATCGTGGGTGAAAAGCACACACGTTTGTAAGTGGCAACATGTGGTGATGAAGTACACATAATCGATTGTCGAATACTGACGATTATTAGCACGAGTTAATAACACGCAATCCGAAAATAAAATAAAAATTGATTGCTACATAAAAATAACGTTATAATAAGAACAATAATAAATTTAAATTGAATTAGATATCGGCTGGGGTATAAAAATTTAATTTACAAAATGAGGCATCACTTTAACTCTACACTGAAAAAAATAATCGCTAGCTGCTAGCGATTTTTTTCGTTAGCAGCTAGCGATTTTTAATCGTTAGCTGCAAGCGATTATTTCGCTAGCGGCTAGCGATTTTTTCTTTAGCAGCTAGCGATTTTTAATCGTTAGCTGCAAGCGATTATTTCGCTAGCGGCTAGCGATTTTTTCTTTAGCAGCTAGCGATTAAAAATCGCTTGCTGCAAGCGATTATTTCGCTAGCTGCTAGCGATTTTTTCGCTAGCTGGAAGCGATTTTTTCTTTAGCAGGGAGCGATTAAAAATCGCTTGCTGGAAGCGATTTTTTCGCTAGCGGGTAGCGATTAAAAATCGCTTGCTGGAAGCGATTTTTTCGCTAGCTGGAAGCGATTTTTTCGCTAGCAGGTAGCGATTTTTTCTTTAGCAGGGAGCGATTAAAAATACTATTTTTATCAGTTAAATAAATTTATAAATATACATATTCATATATAAATATATATTTATATATATATAAATATATATATATATATATATATATAAATATATATATATATATATTTATATATGAATATGTATATTTATAAATTTATTATATATATTTTTATATATAATATAAATATATATATATATATTTAAATATATATATATTTAAATATATATATATTTATATATATATATTTATATATATATATATATATATATACATATATTCATATATATATATATATTTTAATGATAAAAACAGTATTTTTAATCGCTCCCTGCTAAAGAAAAAATCGCTTCCAGCTAGCGAAATAATCGCTTGCAGCAAGCGATTTTTAATCGCTAGCTGCTAAAGAAAAAATCGCTAGCCGCTAGCGAAATAATCGCTTGCAGCTAACGATTAAAAATCGCTAGCTGCTAAAGAAAAAATCGCTAGCCGCTAGCGAAATAATCGCTTGCAGCTAACGATTAAAAATCGCTAGCTGCTAGCGAAAAAAATCGCTAGCAGCTAGCGATTATTTTTTTCAGTGTAATAACTAGTAATTTTGTAAATTTATAAACAACATATCCGGTTGACGATTAAATTTACAACCTGTATTTTGCGCGTCGGTGAGTTCGGCATGTGATTTTGTAAAACGGAATGTCTCGTTAGCAAGTCAGTTACATCGGGTGATTTGCGCGTGCGCAAGTACCTGCTGTCCCATCGTTCGTGGTTTTACAACGATCTAAATTACACCGGGATGCACAGTTATGATGTTAACGACTGTACACTATATATACAATATAATACGCTCTCACGAGGTCCGTGGTAACAGTGCGCCTGAGGGCGATGTGCGGCCACGAACTGCGTCCCTACGAACTGACTGCCATAGATATGTAATTTTCCTGAAGCAATGGTGGAATATCATCGGCGAGAAAATGAGAAAATATAGCCTCAGGTAACTTGTCTTGAAATCATTAGTTCTCTTGCGGAACTCCAGAAGCTTTACTTGCTATTAAGTACATAGCCTCTGAAAAGAACCACTGAGAAAGAATCTACCAAAGAATTTCAATCGCAGATATCGTTTGTCTTTGTGCGTGAAACTTTTCGACATTGATTGAGCGATTCATCAACTTGTATAACAACGTTACCTACTTCATATCCCTGCACTGGCTGGTGTATAGACGTTACCGTAGAAAATATTCTACACTAATGAAATTATTTTCTATCTCGGGAGCAGAGTAAATAAAAATTCTTTTTGTTATAAATATATATTTATACACATGTATAGAGTAAATATATACTGAGATACAATATATATAGATATAGAGAAAGAGCTCAATCAATTAAACGTTTTCCGTCTGACGTGAGGATATTTTTCATTTGCGAGAAAAGATGAAGAGATGGCACCTGGCGTAGTAGCGTTGTGTTGCGTGCCAAGTATCGCGACGCAGAGTGCCGAGAACACCAATAAATAACTTCTGGTTTATTAGCCCCACGGCTTTAGTCTGCGGATGACATACGCGGGGGTGAACTTAAATGCGCGGCTGAATTAGCACGAGTATTAGTACAAATTTTCAACTTCGCGCTTGTTGACTTTGCGAAATGCATCAGTGCCTTTTACACATCGAATGTAACATGAATGATTTACATAAATAATTATATGTTACTCGAAAACTATAATTTATTACCCGCCTTTAGTATTTGAATTCTTCTTACAAATTTTTTTCAATAAATTTGAAAATAAAAAATAGGAACTGTTACCGAAATAAGTTTGGGTGCTGCATTATTTTGTCAGAATTTATGATTTTTGGTCAATCAAAGTCCCGTTTTTCATGCAAATTGATGAGGGGTGACAAAAATTACAGAGTATTCCAAGAAAATTGATTTAAGTACTAGAACGCAGGCCATTTTCTCGGATAAACATGAACGAGCACGTGCAATGTTTAACGTACATCGTATACAGGGTAACAAGCTGGCAACGTTTCTAACTACTGTCCGGGTTGATATATGTGACGGAAAATTGTGGGCGAGAGCGCGCGGGAGTGAGAAAAGCTAACCACCGGTATAAAGTGAGAGATACGCAATAAGGAATTCTTGTTAAAGATATATAACAACTCATACACATACATGTATACTCATGTATGTAAAATGAGCAAAAGCTTCCTCTTTTCATCCGGCAATTATTTTATCCGCAAATTATTTTGTTTTATTATTTTCATCTTGATTTTATTTTGTGTTGCGAGTAGTCCAATTAGCGGGGTTATTTCTAAGCCGTCCACGGTGATTCGGTATCCTTCTATTTAGTTTCACTCTGAAAAATAACAACAGCCAGCAGCATCCACACCAAACCACATATCCCACATGCTCTAATTACATTACGGAAACATGAGTTTCCTTCATAAAATATTTCATGAAACGCGTTTGTCGACCAACGAAGGAATTTCTACGAGTCTCTACAGAGCTGCGCGACGATAACAGCGCCAGTATGAACAATACAGTTTAATTGTATATTATTTATTCTTACAAAAGGTGAATTTGCAATAAGTTTGAAGGCTATTTCAAGATCCCTTTTGTTTGAACGTCTTTCGTTTTCGTCCCAATTATCTATCGGTGAAATATATATGAAGATTACAACTGTAAAATTGAAGCAATTAAGATCACATGTGAGGATAATTGCAGACTATCGTAGGCGAAGAACGCAACTGATGGAGAAGCAGCACTTAAACAACGAACAAAAAGCAATGCAGCATCACAAATCCCGTAGGGATATTAACTCGACACGGGAGCTCTCCTTAAACTTGATTTGTGCTCAATTACTACGCATCTACTTGGGTCGGCCTTCATCCACCCGCGTGTGTGCACATTCATCGGTCTCTCTCTATCTTTGTCTCTAAATGCATCGATCTATCTCTTTCGTTAAAGACTCCGAGTCTTTCTTATAAAATATCTTATAACAAACTTTTGATATTTCTATCTTTCTCCGATGATCTCTCGTTCTTTCTCGCCTTCATGTTGTTGACTGCCAGTTTCTCTTCTTAGCATCGATGATTCTCTTATTATAAACCTAAGAAGAAGCGCAGAGGAGGAGCATAACGTCACAATTTTATTTATACGCCAACCGCCCGTGGTTCTCCCGCCGCAACGTTTCTTTCTCGCTCGGCCATCCATTCGCTGCTTTATATCCGCGTGAAATAATCCACGTGAAAACCCAGAGATACCAAAATAAGAATAAGAATAAGAATAAAAGTTTAAACAAGATTAAAAAAAAAGAAGAATATGCTTTACGAGACATGTTAAAGCCGAAAAACAAAATCAAGTCAAAATTATTTTCATCCTTCGCCCGAAGTCGCAGAATGAAGTTTTAAAGAAATATATTTTTTTAATAAATCCCCGAAAAAATTATTGTCCCGTTATTTACAACGCAATGGATAAATAAAGAAAAGCAAAGACAAAGACAGAGACAAAGAAAATGAACAAAAATATGTCTGTGTTTAATTTTGTCAAGATGACGCAGGTGCTGCGGAAAAACATTCATCAGGATGTGATAGTAAAAGCTGAAATGGATCAACAAACTCAAACAATTCTCTTTTACTCCTTAGTCTGCAGTGTTAACATAAAAGCCCTTTTAATGCCAGCTCTTAACCAGAGTCTTGGTCTTAACCCTTTAGCATTCCTTAACTAAATCTGAATCCACAGGATTAGTGACATGTGTCTCGAGACACCAGTGTCACGGTATATTTTTGAACACAAAAATATATGATACATTTTTCTAAGAATAAACAGACTTTTTTTAAAAATACTCGAAATGACACTTTATTGCAAGATATATTTATAAATTTTATTACACTTAAAGTGTCTCATATTCGTTGAAACAACGGCCGCGAATATAAAATGAGAACTCGTGAATTAATTAAAAGAATGTCCGACAATCTTAAGTATAAATATTGGCAATAAGATAACGATTGAAGGAATTATTTAATTGTGTATAATGGAAAAATAAACTCTCTGTATTATCATTTTACGAGAATCTCAATTCGTGGTTTTGTATATTTAAATTTCGTTTCGGTCCAGATATATACGAAAAATCATAAACTCGATAATATAATAGCCAGTGCGAGTCTCTCTCACACTTAACTTAACTTAACTTATTCTTTCTGTTCTCCTTTCCATTCACCAGTATGTGTACGCACATAACAACACGCCACGGCACTTGAGACAGGGTAAGATTAGCCGCGCATAAAGTGCCTCTGTAATGTTTACACGTCCGCTATCTGAAAGTGCCTCACCGACTTTATAAGTTCCGCAAGTAAAATAGTTGCGCTGGTACATATAATTAATTGGCCAGAAGATCGCGTCGAGATTTTCTCGCTTCGTTACTTGTAAATATATATACGTAAATTCCATGTAATCCACTAGCATTCCCTTTTAATATTTTACCTCAAATAATTGACCTCATCACTTGACCATTTTTACTGGCCGGTTTCGATAAAAGTCGTCCTCGATTTATAACAAAATAAAAATAAAAATAAATAAATAGACTCACCAATTATTGACTTGAAGAATTGTTAACCCCGTGTCCTGAGCCAACTGTTTCTTTTGATCTTCCGAGGGATATGGATGCTAAAAAAATTAAAACAAAAAATTTTTATTAAAATTTATGACTCTTTAAATATATATTAATAATAGAGCAACATATTTTTTTCGAAATATATTAAATTATCTCAAAATGTTGACAACCGTATGAAATTAATTAAACACAGCATTCATATACATATATTATAGTATGGCGGCAATGCGGCGCAAAAGTAGAGATAGAGGTATAGTAGAGGTAGATTCCGTATTTCACTGCGGTAGCATGCTCGCCACCACTGTTCACTGACACGATATGGCATTGCACACAGGCAGGTAGAAAAAAAAAAGTAAATAAATAAATAAAATAACGCATCGTATAGCTGTATAGATAGAACTATGTTCACCACGTTACAAGCTCGCTGTATACCCCAAGCGCACCTGCGAAATATTATTTATTGCCCGGGAAAAACGAGTGCACCAGAGTGAATGCGTCGTCGTCGCTGTCGTCAGTAAAATGCCGAGAAAATGGAGACAGAAAATGGTGAAAAAAAATAAAAACAATGATAATAAAAAATGTGTGTATGCAAAAAGGAAAAAAATTTATATATATAGGTATTAAAAGAGTATATAGTGCGGTAGATATCCAAGTTTTATCAGGAAACCACATCGGCGCAGATGTGTGTTGCGGTTGTTTCCAACAAACGGTTCTTCCTTGCAACTTGTCATCTTAGTCTGTCTTCCGCATGAATAGTGTCTACGTCCAACGGGTAGATAAGATCAAATAATACTTCGTGATGACAGTATCGATGGATAAAAGTACGCAGTTCAGTATCTCAGGGCGAGGATAAGAATCGCGATATCGAAAACCCAGATACCCAATAATATTTATGGAATAATAAAATAAAATAAAGTTAAATATGTTTATTAAAAGACGAAAAAAAAGGAAACCGATATAGTCGGAAAAGCTGAGGGCCAGTCGGCTGCATGGTCGGCCACATAAAAGCGCCGACCACCGTGTCGGTACCGCATCATATTTTTACATAATTAGCACGTGGTGCTGGGCAGTATTACGTTCCTCCACCTCTCATATCCAGCTACTAGTTAGTCTACGAGCATCACTACACCCTTTTGTCCCCAGTTTTACCGTTGGTCTGGTGGTGGCGCGCGACGCGCGACTTTTTGTCCGAGACCCCTGCGGTATTTTTGGAAACCGCGGCAACGGCCGCAGCCCACAAAACCCCAGCGCCGGTATATCATGTTTCTTGGAGGCGAGCCACGCTAGTCATCGCCATCGGTTCTCTCTGCTTCTGTACTCTGTGTGTGTGTCTCTATATATTACATGTATATAAGCTTGTCTCCACTCTTCTTTATACCATGGCATATATACACTCCCTCTTGTTTTGTACCACAGTGTACTTTATATTATACCAGAACGATCTGATCCGCAACGCCATTCTTATCCTAATTAAATCAGACTAAGGTATTGTGTGTTTTATACAAAAAAAAACAATAAAATAAAGTAAAAGGCTTTTTGAATAATTGAAACGTCAGCTGTTATTTTTTTTGCGGTGGATGAAATGTATAAAGTTACGAGACTTTGAGAAAGTCTGAAGGATTAGCTTTTAAAGATAAACGTTAATCTATCATGGTTAGGTGGAACAGGTGACTGGGTCAACACTCGTATAGCTGTCATAGCATTGGTCTGACCCCAGAGACTTTGGGGTTTACGCTCGGTGTTCTAGGTAGCTAGAAGTCTGGTAGAGTACAAGTCGGACGCAGTAAATAATGCGCAGGTGTACCAAACTTGGAAACTCGACGGAAGTAACGATGAAAGTACGCGTTGCCCGTTCTATCTAGAGAACTAACGCTCTCGAGTAGAAGCATATATACAGACAGCAACGAGAGTTTGTCGGGTCTCCGGGGGCGCACGATGGTCTGTTGTATGCATAAAACAATCAAGATAATTGTCGAAGGCTCGTTGCCCAAGGGGTGCGAGGCCTCGTCTCGCCCTAGGGATTTCACGATGTCCAAAGTGTGAGAAAGAGAGGCAGAGAGGAGACTTGGAAAACAAGCAACGAGACCGAGGGAAAGAGCTATCCAATTACATTGAAAACAATAGTCTTAAGTGCTGGCATGGCAGAGCAGTACATGAAGCTTGCGACGTCGACGCTTTCTGGGGAATCACATTCAACCCCGAACAAATATCCGCCGATATGCAGCGCCGCGTTGGTTGCTTGAAATCGAAGCGTGGTATCTTTTGTCAAGCGAACTCGAGGAAAAAAGAATAATAAAAAGATAGTGTGTAAGGGTGTGGAGACAAGGTCTCGAGCGGAGAAAACGGAAGGGAGAAATTAACCCATTTGAATTGTCGTCGTAGAGGGGTGGTCGGCTAAATAAGCGATAAAAGGAAAATGAGCGGTAAAAAGACAATATGAAAACCATTTAGGTTGGGTTAAGTTGGACCTTGGTGGTATAGAACTGAGGAAAATGAGCGTTAAGGGTTGGGTGAATGTGGCAAAGTGTGTAAATGAGTCTGTACTTTAAGTCGATTGCTTGCCTGCTGGAAGACTACCCCTTATTCGCGGATCGCTAACTGTCTTTACCAACAACCTTAACACGCCTACTATACTCTCATTCAGATAATTTATAAATACAGTAGCTATCTGTCATTTTGAGTATATATTATATAATATATACTCAAAATGACAGTGGTCTCTTAAAAAATTATTATTATCACTTTATTCGGTAAAAATCTGTTGACGTTCAGCGACTTATCGACATGGGTGGGCCGACGTCAATTTGCGAGAGTCGTTTAGCGATGCTGAGCTCAACTGCTGTGTCAGGACATCGATGTCGAGCTAGCTGATGGGTATTGGTAGTGCACGTTTGCAGCCTGCGGGGACGCCAGGGGAAAGAGGAGAGGATAAATGGAATGATGTGGAGGAGGAAACGGAATGGGGGATGATAGCAAGGCATAACGCGACGGGGACTCACGCGGCGCTGAATGACACGTCGATGACGACGACTGCTGACTCTGGCTAACGAGCGGGGCGTGGGAGCCACCGGAGATCGCGCCTCGTCATCACGCGCCTCCACACAGTCGATAGAGACGCGGAAAGGGTGAGTCAGGATGCGAACAAGGAGGTGGAGACAAATGTGAATAGAGGAATAGAATGAGACAGAGATCAAGAGAGAGGCTGCCGTAGATATTGATAAAGGAACAGAGGCTGAGAGCGAGGAATAAAGACAGGGAGAAGCACTCTGATAGTTAGGGGTTGTCTCGACCGAAAGGATCTCAACGGGATTACCTTGGTCGAGCGATTTGACGGAAGAGAGCTCGTGAGCAAGCTAGAGCTTCTGACGACCAAGGACTTCGGGGAGATGTAGGAGAGGAGAGTTGAGAGCAGAGGCCGTCAGCGTGTCACTCACCCTTAATGCCTTCATTCCATCTGTCCTCTCTCTTTCCCTCTTATCATCGTCGTAAGCAGCAGCAGAAGCATGAGCTTCACCATCAGGATAGAGCATTTCCATAGGCAATAACCTCATTACCTCGTGGTTATTCAATTTGCGCGGTAAAATCCTCTAATATGCCGTTATTACCGTCACTTGAGCTACGAGAGGGATGATAATGGCTTTGGCGTTTTTTATTATTTTTTTTTTCGCCTGGTCTGCATACTCCGATGGATTCTTTAAATTTAGACAAGAGAAGCCTCTGCCGAGACAGTTAATAACCCCGAGGTAGTCGTAGTCACTGAACAATCACAACTGGAATTGTCTTGAGTGGGAACTAAAATGATTGATGTTGTTTTTAAAAAATAATTCCCATCACAAATGACGATGAGCATCTTACGGCAAGCAGATATAAACCCATGAGTTAAGTTGGACTGAGACGGGTGTAGTGTGTAATTGCAAGTAGAGAGATGGCCAAGGTTTATGTATATGTATGTATTGTGGAATGCCACGCGGTATGCGTACCAACGCGCCTGAGGGTTTGCCTCGATACGAGATAGATAAGCAACAGCTACGTGTACTCGAAGATGGTATGCCAACCAGAGATCCTAACTCGTCACCCAGCCGAGACCGAGTTCCATCTGTCGGCGGTATTATCTTCCTGAGAATCTGCCGCGTCATTGCGTACACGTTAAGTTACCTTTTAATCCCTCATTCCTAAAACATTTTAATGGTCGTGAGGCTCTCTGTTGCTTGATAGAAAAAGAAATAAACTTTTTTTTAATCTCTGATAAAGCAAATGCTTCGTCATTGTCCATACATTCAAGATATCAATTGGATTGTATTTTAATATTATTATTATTATTATCATTATTTTTTTTATTTCGTAAGTGACCGACTTTGAAGACACCCTTAAAAATGATCCGGTGAAACAAATCGATCCAACGAATTGGTTTGCCGAGTCAGGGCGTGGTTGAGCTGAGGCTCTGTGACACGGCCACCTCAATCACTGCGTGACGCCCAGAGCTGTCATTATCACGCGACCCTGTCTATCCAGCGTCTACATGAATACCAGGCGATCCTCTCGCTTACTATCCCCAACTCTATAGACGAGTTAGAGGTCAAACTCAACACCAGGTTCGTGACGATTTGAGGTTCCGAATCCTAAATGACAATCTGTGTCTTGATATATATGTGGACATGGATATGGATGTGTGTGAGCGTGCGAGGGTGTCCTCTATGGCAAATGAGGACGATGACGCCCAGTCGTTTCGCCTTGGGCCCTAGTGGGTCGTGTCGGATCTCTATAGAGATGACCAAAGTTCATTGAGGTGGATTAGCAAGATGTAGAATCAGCCGAAGGAAATGGCTATTTGGCGACAAAGACTTGGATCTACACCGCTATCGGCGATCCCTGACCTTGTCGGCTTTGTCTTCCAATTTCATTGATTAGACTCTCCTCCCGCTCACTCGCAGCTTATCTCCGTGATGCTCTTGGTTGTTTTCCCTCCCATGTCCTCGTATCCACGCGACGACCGTTCGATTGTACCGCACTAATGAAACGACCGAGGGTCACTTCGAGGACGAATCCCGTGTGCGAAAATAGACTGAGCTGATAACTTATTGTACACTCGAGAGTTTACGATACAAATGTTGTCATCAACTAAATTAGGTATATAACTTTTGTACATAATGATAGTAATAATGATAAAAAAAAACTTGACAGATAGGTCGTATGACAAAACGATTTCCGAACTATGTAACGTAAATGTTATTATTTAGTATATTCCTTCTAATTCTCTCTATCGAGTTACATCGCCGCCCCGCAATTGTGGGAATCGAGATAATTATAACGTCCGTAGTAGTTTAGCTACGGGGCGGACGCGTCGAGAGTGCCGAGTGCGATTGCCCGCGGCAGCAATTCTCGGACTCATGCTCGCACGCCGGAACCTAGCAATCATCCCCAGTCAGTCTTTCAGTCAGTTCTGTTGTGTACTATTTAATTATCCATTTAGAGCGTATAATTTTCTACACGGCGTACGTCATAGGGGTGAGCACACGTTCCTCAGATACATAAACCCTTAGCCATAAACTTGATATAGCGTGGGAGTCCTCACATTTATTTTTAAACAGATCTGTGACAAAAAATACACACAACTCATATTTATACACTGTAAAAAATCGCCGGGGTAAGTCCAAGCGGTGTAGGTGTTAAAATCGGCGGTGTGAAAATAACGCCGCTGCCGGTGTAAATATTCTTTACCGGTGTTAGAATATTTTACTTTGTGAATATTGTTACTTACTCGATCACTATACTTGTTAATAAATGATTTCCTTTATTTATTTTCATAAAGAACTGACATTTTTTGTGATTTATAATCTTTAAAGTTAATACTCTAAGCGGACGCAGTTTACCCAACTTTTACAGCGGTAACCCCGCTTCTACACCGATATTACTCCGTTTTTACACCGGTTATCCCGCTTTTACTCCGCTTTTATACCGGTTACCCCGATTTAACACCGGTATTTTTAACACTGGTGAATTACTCTTCCTACACCGGTGTAATTTTATTTTAACACCGGGCGGAGTTAAAATGAGTCCATTTTTAACACCGCTCTTTTTACAGTGTACTCATACTCATACTTACAGCCGTTTAAATTTTCCGCAGGATAAACTTTTGGAAAATAAATTTTTTAATGATACTATCAACACATGTGAATATTTAACGCGATGGCAGAAATAACCTCGTAAAAATAATGAAATGAAAATACCTATTACACCCTCAATCCCTCGTCTTATTGGGGAAAAAACGATCAGCTACCCTCTTAACCCTTATAAAAGAAATAGCTGCTAGTGATATTGACTATGGCGTGTAAAGGGATCGTCGATGCGTATACCAACAGCATGTTATTTTATTTTATATATATATTTTTTTTCTTCAACACACCTTTATTCCGTACGGAATTTTATCATCAGTACATTCTCGGATGTTTTTCTTGTCACACTTGCCCCTCAGAGAGCAAAAGAAAAAAAAACACACACATACACATCGTTGACTCCCCGTTTAGTGTCAATTTATTCGGGATTTCCGAGATTCTCAAGGTTTTTCCCATTCTCCAACTGGTACGATCAGCTCTACCGCCCGTTTGCATAATATTGTATTTATTTTGTCTTGTAAACCCCACACGCGCCCTCATGTGACGCAGCCAGCCCTTTGGAATGGAATAAACTTGGAGACTATCTTCCCCCTTCTCTACTCCTCGTTTATAGATCGCCGAGCTTCAAATAGCCTATATACGGAAACGTTACATGGGAAAATCTTTCAAGAGACTGGTAGTCAGACACCAGGCAATTTGGCTCAGAGGTTATTGGATCGACCGCCATCCAGATATTCTAAGCCATATTGCTCTATACATTCTTCACCACCTTACTATGTAATTTGTTGTTTTATTTCATTTATTCCATACATTTACGGGTTTATTTATTTATTAGATGACGACTGGCAGGTAGATTTGAATTTTATGACGACATTAAATCAACATTGAGTACGTTAATCTAAAGATTTTTAAATTCGTGTACCGTAAATAGATATATGTCTATATATATATATCCAACAAACAAGAGAAATTTCTAGTTGCAATAAAATAACTTGGCACAAGAGTGATTGACGTTTACAAAATGCTTGAGGCTCTAAAGGAATCGATTCTGATTGGAGTTTATTGTTAGGAAAATTCGGTTAGCATCATAAATATAAATCTGTCATTACAAATGCAGAAAATGTATTTTATATTGTTGTGAAAGCGTTTGTTGAAACAATAATAATGATAATAATGATAGTCGTTTATTTATTATTGTTTATAAGTAACCGATATTAGTAAATCATGTCGATTTAAATATAAAGAGAGCTTTCGAAATATTACTTTTAGATATTATGAAAACATCAACGACAAAATATGCATGCATTCGAACATGTCGGGTGATTGCCAGAACCGCGGACTATAACTCGAGGCTACTTAAAATTTGTACTGCAATTTATAATAATTTTCTCTTTATAAATATCGATGAATAATAATAATTATTATTATTATTGTTGTTTTTAGTCGTTTGGTTTAAATATTAAAGCAGATTTATTAATGGGATCGAACTATTTTTATAATATTTTTCCTCATGTCGAAAATGTTAATCGGGCATTTAATTAGTGACAGATTGTTTGATTTTACAGACCGCGGGGATCTATTATAAAATAACGAGAGTAAAATCGGTAAAATCGCATAATGTACGATCTCGATATGTTAAATTTTGATATCTCTGTAATGACATATTTATTATGATTATAAACATCATTTTATCCTCTTTCATATGCACAAATGGAACCTGCTTTTCTGTCATTGACAATTCCCGATACGTTGAATTTTCAACATACATAAATATGAAAATATAAATGAATTGCGAATGCTGCATTTTATAATATAACGAGCCCTCAAACGCTTCATAAAATAATGATATCAAATAATTGAGAGTAAATTGCAGAAATAAAAAATGTGAATATTAAAAAAAAATAAAAAAAATAAAGATAATAAATAAATGAGATAGTAAAATAAAATCGTGGAATTTAAAAGCCGGATTGGCGGATGGTATAAAAACGTATCTTGATTACCTTGAAATATTTAAGTTACGGTGACGGTCTATAAAATCTACGAAATCCTGAAGCTATGAAGTGTAATTTTCGGCTTTTGCCGTTGACATAAAGATTATTAGAAGACTCAGACGACAGGATAAGTTAGTAAGATCAGCCGGCATCGGATGAAACGCAAAAAGATATGATGCACACATTTAAAGCTACTTTATAACCATACAAATGACATCCGATCATTAATGTTATTTAATATCTCGTCATTAGCGCGTCCTAGTGATACTTAAAGAGTGTTTATGTCGCAATGACCACTACTTTTTGCTCAATAAAAGTTATAACTCTAAATTACAAAATGGAACTTGCAAAAAGTCTTCTCGATACAGATTGAGATCGTTACGTGAATGAACGCAACAAATGGCTCAATCATCTTTTATGTCGTAAAATATACCAAACTTTGTGTGATAAATATACATATATACCCCGCAATTTAACTTTAAAAAAAAAATATATATATATCGCAACGAATGCAGCTCGGACGAGAGATGGGGAAATGGTGGACAGGAACTCAACGCATCCAGTCGCTGAAATTGACAGTCGGATATTTTTATGCGAAGCCCCATTCGATATAATCCGTTTGCTGTTTTATGGCTGCGACGCCAGATGACATGGCACATATTAATTTTTTTCTCACTACACGATTTTTCTAAATAAATAAAATTTTCTATTTTCTCGTCTACATATTTTAACGATCGCAATAAGTGTACAGGCAACAGTGAATAAAAGGACAAATAATTCCGGTCTTCTGTGTCGGCACTCAACAAACCAGAGCGCAATAGAATATTAATTAGTCAGTGGCAATTAAATTGAGGAGACTACTGAGAAGCACGTACGATTGAACTAGCACTTGATGGCCATAGTGTAGAGTCTGGTGGAGTAGTTGGTCCAGTATTCTACTCACTAGAGCAATTATGGTAGAAACTATACGTCGGTACTCTCCTCATCTCATCTCATCTCGTCTCGTCTCGTCTAGTCTCATTGCATCGCATCCCATCGAACCCACACCCTCATCCGTCGCGCACAAATGCACTTTGCTGATCTTATTACCCCTCGAGACTCGTTGGGATGAGCCTCCAATTTCTAGACAGAATTCTGTCTCTCACAGCCTGATGGATGTACCAGATTTCTCTGTTATGCGCTCACGTGAATTAATTCGCCTATTAATTATACATTCAGGCATAGCATTTAATAAAGCTATTAAATGGTAATTTAATAAAAATACATGGCCATCAATGAAATAAATACATCGTATACATAATTTTGTAACGATCGAGAGATAGAGAAAGAAAAAGAAAGTGACATAAATGGCGGGATAGTTACTTGCGATTATTTACTGACTTACATATCGAGGTGTTATAGTTTAGAAGGCTCTTCACACGTTGTGTAGGTTTGTACCAACAGACGTGATATAGAATATATGAATAATAATGGCTGTGGTTGTGTATTACGAGAACATGAGCGCCGGCGCTGATCCCGATGGGGCCCACACACGTTTCTTCCCAATGTATGTATATATCTATAAATATATCTATACATATATAGCAAGATGTATGTGTGGATAGGATATATGTGCAGCGTGGACCCCCGCATTGCATGATACATCGGGAGTCATATATATAATATATACATATATAAATAGACTGTGTGATTCACTATGATTAGCGTTATCTGCAGCGATTGGCTCGGCATGTCATCCAGATGCAATCAGAGCTCGTGGGTTATTTCAAAATTATACTGTCACACCTTCAACACACATTAATAATATCTGTGTACTTGTTGTGTGAAAATAAACAGAGAAAAAAATTAATTGCCGGGATTTGTTTATGGGCTGTATTGATAATCAATTTATAATCAAATGTATTATACATGATAAATAATTTTAATTGACGGCTATTATGTCAACGTTATATCATTTGTATTTCTTATGCAAATCGCGGTTATTGAAGCTTAGAAATTTTTAATTGATCAATTTAATTATTCGAGGTGTTGGTAATTTTTTAAAAATTAATGATATGGTAATTTTTATTTAATTGACTCTGATTATTTTTGAAGGAGAGTAATACGTTGATAATTACAGGACTAGAAAAATGTGTGATGTGGTATGTGTGCGTGTGTGTGTTGGGCGAAAATATATAGTTTATGGCGAGGCTGCAGCATGCGGTGCATTAATGCGGCTGATTGGCCGTAGATCATCGCGACAGCGTTTACCCTCGACGAGCAGTCATCGCGCTCTTTATTAAAATATTGGGTCACCCCCGAGCATAATAAATCCGCGCAGAATGTTTTTGGTAGGACTATACACGAACGTGATATCGGTTTAAAAGAGAAGATTATGGCTTTTAAAATATCATGTGGGGGAGTAGTATGAGGAGATGAAATAAAATAAAGTGAAGTTAAAAAATAAAAAAAATAAATAAATAAAGAATTGAGAAAGGGCAACTGCAGTCTCGTTAAGGGTATCCTTTCACGGCCTAAGTGGACTTCGGGTTCGTTAGGCGTTCACGGATGATCGTAGAAGATGAACGGACGTGAGAACCGGCGAAAGAGATGCATCAACTTGAATTTTTTCACTCGAAAATAAATTATACGTATCTGTCATAAGTATGTGTCAATTTTTCATCGTCTTTTAAAATTCTCATAATTTTTTATTAATTTTTAAAATTAAAAAAAAAAATTTCTTAAGACTGAATCTACACGGAAAGAAATTTTCGTTAAAAATTACCGTTAAATTCACTGTAATCGTGGGACATAATGCGGCGCTTTTATTTATTACCATTTTTGAAATAAAAATTACGAAAAAATTTATTTATTTTGTGATAGACTTCACAAAATTTACCGAAAACCGAATAAAATTTACAGTAGACTACGGTAAAATTTATTGAAAAAAAGTTTAAAATTATCTCACTTACCGACAAATGATTAGGTCGTGTCATTCGTCCCACGAATACAGTGAATTTAATGATAATTTTTAAAGAAAGTTTCTTTCCGTGTAGTTCTGATTAAAACGTTGATTTGTTTCATTTTGATAAAACTTGTGATTGAAAATAAAAGGGTAAAATTGTAAACATAAAAGATATTTACCGGAAATGTCAAGATTTCATCAAGCCGGGCATAACAACGTCGTCTATAATGCCAGGAGACCGTGTACGTCTTGATGCATTGCGACGACACGCTGGCTAGCCGTGTCACCACCGTCCGCATCGTGTTTTAACATATCTGTTTACACGCCCGTTAATCATGTCGACGTTGCGTTTACGCGGTCCGAATCGTCGAGATCGCGTCGACGGGAAACCCAAAAAGAATCTCCTGTTAGTTTATGCGTCCGCGTGAGTTGATAGAGTGAATCAAATATCATCACGTCTGACTTTAGTGATGATAGATATCAATAATAAACTGATTTTATATTCGAATCGTGGTAACATTAAAATTTTATGACTTTTATTATCATTTTTTTGCTACCCGAGTTTTTTGTCTCTACAAGAGACCAGAATATTTTCGGAATTGAAGAGCACCTGATTATACTTAATGTAAAATAAGAAAAAATATGAGAAGATGTATAAAATGCACGTGATATTTATAAGCGGATCGATCAAAGGTTTTTGCACTCGGCCTTGATAGTCTGGAATAAAGTCTCTCTTCGTGAGTTTGATCACCCTCAGTCTCTTGTACTGTACTCCTTCACCGATCGGGGTTAACCTCACGGTTAAAGGTCAGGCCCAAGTGGTTTTAATAAAAAAATTACTACGGCTCACGTAAGTATTCTCCCGTGTATATTTATTTAGTTTATAAGTGCATTTAACGAGTATTTTATAATTCAAAAAGTAAATTTATGAGCAGCCTCTATGACTATAATTTTAATCTCGGAAAAAATTGTCGCGTTTTATTTATACTGGTGGATTTTTTTAACATTCGCTGGCTCTTCAGTTCGTCACAATCTGTATCGACATCTCGGCTCTGTAAGCACACTAACGAACCGACGATCGGCGAACGCAGGAATACGCGATGATACCGCTCGTCACCAGTGACAATTTTCAACTCAAACCGAAACTCAATCCAACTTTTGCACGTCCGTATTTATATATATGTTTATATGTGTATGAAAATAAGCGACAACGAAATTCGTCTCGTTATTCCCGTCACCTCACACCCAAAATGGTCGCTTCGATCGCTCGAAAGTAATAAAAAAAAATATAATCCGTCGCTTGAAGATACTTTAAGTCTAAAGTCTCAAGTCTTTTACGTTTTGCTGTGATTCGAATGGGGAAAAAATAATTCACTTGAGTTGTGAGTTTACACGCGAGCATCTGAAAATAATTAGACGAAAAAACAGAATAAGAAAATATAAAACGAGTGTCTGAGTGTGGATCAAAGAGAATCCGGAAGGTAGAGGACTGAATATACGCGATGGCGTGCGAGGGAGAAATAAGAAAAGTAGCCATCCCAACCGACTAAATGCATCAGTGAATACCATGACTTGTTCGTGACGAGAGCGAGTTAATAACCGTGCCGGAGATACCAAACGACAAGACGATTTCATTTTATTCTCATGAATAACTCTACGCCGATATCTCCAAAGTATATCCAGATGTACGTCAACTCTATCCATCTATCTATATATATGCACTGTAGATATAGAAATAGATATATAAATGTATGTGTGTATGTGTAAACTAGTGATTGGAATGAGTGGATGGCGAGAAAGACACACGTGGAGGATGATACCGAGACCGCAGGAGCCATCGGCTTGGAACACAACGGTTCGGGAATACCCATTTATACCACCCTTGGGAGCTAACCTGATGGGGTTATGGGCCTCCGAGGCCTACTCTTTTCGCTCAGCCATACGACTCGTTTTCCTTCGCATTTTATTCCATAATAATATCCCGACAGGCAACCAGCCGAGTTGAAAGTATATAAACCAGATAGACGTGTCGCTGTACAGCTTATTTTATACAGCATCCAACTCGAATTCGTCCTATCCTAGATTGCATATTCGTGTAAGAAAAAATATTGATTCAGCACTATTTTTTGTATGCCGGGCGTGTCACATAAAATCGGAGATTTTTTCGATTACCTCTGTCTCCGGTGTGACATATTTTCTTTTATTTTTCGTATTCCCTGTTTTTTAAAACCACCGAAATTCATCTTTCATTCTGCCACTGAAATATCTGCCTTAGATTCATGAGCTCATAACTTACCTGAAACAAAAAAACACATTATCGTAAGACAGAGAACAATAATAATAAATAAAAATAATAATAATAAAAAAATGATTATATTAAGTATTTTATTGAGTTGCGTTGAATTTAAATGAGATACAAAACAAAGGAGTTTATGAAGATTGAGAAATGGAAGTTGGGAGTGTGTTAAAAGTTGAAGTAAAAAATGGCGAGTAAAAAATTTATGCAAAAGACGGAATGAATGAGGCTACAGGATAGACTAAAGTACATCAGTAAATCAGAATGTAGTGCCGTGTAACTTCCCGGAGCAACACTAGTCACCTAGACGCGTCGTCGTGGACGCGCGAGCTTTCCGGTGTCGCGAGCTTGTGTATACGACCAAGGCTTTGTTGTTGTTGTTATTGTAGGACTACTGGAAGGAGGGTGTCTCCTCGTTCACCCGGAGGGTGTAACCCCGGCTTATTCATTCCTCAGGAAGCAAAACGAAGGAAACGGATGACACGACATGCAGATCATCCGACCAACCGAGAAGTCTAGTGAGACTGCCTGTGTATGTGATAAGCAACTATTTTCTTCCACATCATTGATCACCCTTTGTTCTTCAGTTCTATATACATTCATATTCATATTCAATCAAGGCAGCTCCTACTTTTCCCCACAACTTACACAACTAGATCATAAACTTATCATTGTCATTGCGGTATGTCTGCGACGTTTTTAAAAGGTAAAGGAAAAAACGAAAAAATAAAGTCGTCAAAGATTTAGTTTCAGCGGAATTTGATTTAAGTACCTATAGAAATACAAATCAAAGCTACTGTGTAGTAACTCATGCAAGTCGATTGCCCACAAGATTCGTTCGCGTTTCGATATATCATTCTGAAAGTTTCCTATAACATACTCACACACTCTAGCCCCGTATGCTGTGTGCGATTCGACATTTTTACGCGTCCGTAAGGAGCGATTGTTCCGCTAGTGGTTTGGGAAACGACACACCAATGTATTTATAAAGAATGGGGTTGAGAAATACTGCAAGGTCGTTTCACGAATCCGTTACCAAACAGGGTGAAAGTAAAATAGTCTCAAAAAAGCGAAAGAGAGATGGTAAGAAAAAAAGTAAAATTTTTAGCAATGGAAAAAAATACTCCTTCTTGGACTTCTTGGTTCACAGAGTATGCTAAGTTTATGTATGCCATGGGATGTCGCCCTTGTAAAACCATTTCTAGATAACGCATCACCGCCATTACGTGTTCATGTGTGACGTTACACATATGTGGGTGTGTGAGTGTGTGCATATAACGTGAAACATTTCGTGTGTGTATTTACTGTGTGCATTATATATGAGTCCATATCGTTTGGTTGATCGGTTTATGGTTTTATATTTCTGTTGGGGTTTTACAATGATTGGAAACGCTACGGATATAGATGGAGAGAGAAAGAAAACAGGTGGGCTGTGGCTGCATGCATCAGTAGATACTGTGGAGATATAGGTTGTGTGGATAAATATAAACCTCGAAATGAAGGGAAAGGAAATAGGAATCGTCGATTCGCAGCACTGAGGGAAGAGAGACGTGATCATAAAAATTGTATAAGCAAGCTCTTAGAAAACGATCGCCAGTTTATCTCAAGGGAGTAGTCGAGTCCTGCCGGACACATTGAAACGATTACGAGCTATGCATTTTTAAAGCGAGCCTTCTTCAACGCCTTAAAATTTAACATGCCAGCATGGCTGATGCAGTCAATGGCGATTGGTGCAATGAGTGAAGACGATAATAAAAAAACCGGAGTAGAAAGGAAATAATAAAAATAAAAATAAGAAGGAAAAGAGTTAAAGAGTATGAGTGAGCAACGTCGAGACGGCAAAGAAGATCGTTGGAGGAATACCTTTGCAATTACAGTCGTCCTTATAATTCGCGATCCGGAACGAAGCCTGGTTGTTTCGCTTGTGCAATTACGCCAACCCATCCTCTCTACAACGGTGCCCAAGACTAAACGAAAGAGGTAAAAGTAGAGGCAGAAGACGAGGATGAGAAGGTAAAGAAGCGGGTGCCTGGCGGGCCTGAACGCTCACCAGGTGCCTCGGCAAATTGGCGTCTCAACGTTAACCAAAATGGCGGCAGGAGTGCCAGCCCAGAAGCGCAAAAGAGTGACTTCTTCACGCTGATTGTTCAACAGACTATTTTGCTGCTCTCGTGGTGATTGTATATACTGATGATGGTGATAGTGGCAACCAGAAACTTGTGAATGTGTTTTTGGGTTAGTGTAGACGTGGTGAGAGTAGATGGGAGTTGTGGAGTGGTGCCGGAGTAGCAGCAGTCGACTGGTTGACTTGTAGATTTATTGACGAATTTAGCCGCACATTTGTTCACTCGGGATTTCAATACAATTGAAGGCTTTTGCCATTGTCCAGCCGATCGACCGGGCATTTGGTATTGTAATGGCCCCGTCTCATCGCGCACCTCTTGTGGACAGACCATGAGAGCCCATTTTTTTTGTTTTATTTATTTTTTTTTTCCACCGTCTCTCTTATTCAGAATATATCCACCGACACACGCTTCGAAAACTAGGATTCAGTATATGCATTTCGTTTGAGAATATTCTCTTTGGTTTTAGGATTAGCAAGTCTCCAAGTGACTTGGATCTCTACACGCACTTTCTCCAACTTTTTTTTACCCCTTGACTATAAGAACATCTAGACATAGTTTTATATGAAGTTTATTCTCCAGTTGTCGGTGTATATGTTGAAAAGAATGGAAAAGACAGAGAGTTAGATAAAGAGAAGGATAAAGGATAAGAGTATAAAGAAGAGACGACGAAATGAGGATAGCCAAAGGCTTATATACTCTCGATGCGCCAGAGAGATAGTGGTGGCACGTAGCCGAGTGCTCGGTATCGAATAATTGGCTCCCGCGGCAAGTGCACATCTCTCTTCCTCATACACATCTTGTACATGTTCCCCATTACATGTTTGTGTGTACTCAGCATTGATATCTACTGACCATTAACCAGCCACATTTCACCTCGACATCCACCAGGGTCTTTTCATCACAACAAACTTTAAATGCTCGACTGTTGACAAATGCTTAGTTTTTAGTCAACATTAAACAGAATATATTTCTGCGATTTTTGGAATATTTCCAGTACGGTGACACAATTAAAAACAGCATATGTACAGCACATACGTTGTGAAATAGATGCAGCAGCGTGAGTGAGAGTGTATAGTAGACCATAATTTCATCAACGACGAGCATGTGTGTACTGCCGCTCGCTCTGGGTGTTGGGTATATGCATTTGAATTTGATTAGTGGTACAAGGGAACGACGAACACCAGGGCGGAGGTGGAGGTGATGGTGGTGGTGACACCCTTTCCTACCGCAATACCGAACCCCAGCTCCAACGAACCAACCAGCCAGACCAAACCAGACCAAACCAAACCCAGCACTAGTATCGTCACCACACTGTGCACGCTCGTAGATGCAACTCCTGCAATTATCCACACACACATCACGGCATGCGTGTATTATGGCAAACTTGGCAAATTTCCTGTTACGCTACAAACTTGGATAATACTGATAAAAAATTTTAAAAACTCCGCGACCAATTTATGAGTTTTAAAACCGTGAATAAGACACTAAAAGTTATTTTCAGTATCGAAAATAAAGGGACAGAAATTGTAGTATGAGATGAAAAAGTAATTTGTGAGTCATTCGGTCAAGGTCTAGGATTGATGAAGTAACAGGCACACTTCCAAGTATCGGTAAGCTCGTAAGCCTTGCTCCGAGTTATGGCGAATGATCACACAATCCTCGAGTATCAATCACTCGTTCGTTCACTGGGCGTCTCTCATATTGTAACTCTCTTTCCTCCGTACGAGAGTTAGCCAACAGGGTAGTAAAACGTCTTTACGAGCTTTTTTTGTGCTGATTTGTGGAGACATGCAGCACGTGTTTTTCTTCACTTACATTCTCTCTTTCTCTCCGTTAAATTTATCGGATTTCGTTCTATAAAAACCCTGGACAGGGTAGTAAAAAAAAATCACAAATCAGTAAATAAACATAATTTTTTATCCTCATCTACAATACGTTCCCGCCCATTCGAATCCTAATTGAAGATAATTAAATCGTGTTTTAATAGGACCGTAAAACAGAGACGTTACTCGATCCCACACTGATGAATTTAATTCCGACTACGACTGAGACTACGAATACCACGGAGTTGGTTTAGTCTCTGGGTCAGTCGTGGGTCTTTTTGAATATCTATGTATGGGAACGAGTTTTGTGGGATGAATAAGAAAAAGGAATATTCACGAGATGGTTCTTCAAAAGGATCGTAAGCCAGAGGAGAACTCAGTCAGCTCTTCTCAATACACAGCACACCAGTATGGCGGTCCCTTATTCGCTCCAGGATGGATTCCCATTCGTCCAATCACTCTCGTTCTTCTTCATTCTCTTCTCCATCTTCTCCACCTCGAGCATCAACCAGCAATTCTGGCGCGAGTGAAATAGCAACAGACTGTATAACTAACTGCAGATATGTATATAGATATAGATATACACCCGAGCAGTAAAAGAGCGAGACAAAAATAAAGGCTGAAAGGTAGAATAAGGTAGAGAAAAAGAAAACGTGTATGAGTTGAAGGCAGGCATATAGCCGGGCCAGAGCAATAACGACGAGCATCACCAGACGCTAATAACATACCGTGCCGACTGCCCATAGGCCATCGCCGGGCAATGAAACGCGACCAAATAAAAATCACCAAGGGAATTATTATGGTGGACGGAAACACGACGATGACGGACCAAGCGATGGAAAGAACTAAAAGGTTCATGAAAAAATACCTGCCCTGTATATCTATATATGCTGCCGTGCAATACGACTGGGAGTCAATGAGCTTAAAAAGTATTCGCACTTGGGTTATAAGTGTTAAGCCCCAGCAAGATGACAACGGCTGTGTTCTGTGCGAGACTATGGTAGGCAGTTGGCGTTGCCGATGGCGCTGAACGATGGACGCCTTGGAACGCCACTCGTTTTTGTGGGCCCCAAGAAGTAGTCCTGTAGTTATATAGAGGGTCTGGAATTCAGCGTTGCTCGAAGAAAGAAAATAAGCCATAAGGATGACGACTGCTGGGACGAACGACGATCACTAAGGATGCACCGGCAATCGCGGGGGAGAAAAAGAAATGAGAACAGGGATATAATGTCGATGATGATGATAATGATGATGATGCTGAAGGATGATGAAGGTGGAACGCGACCCCGAGACGGATTTATAATCATCGTCGTGGGAAATTTGTGATATATAACAAAAAATATATGGGTGAGTATAAATGTATGTGTGTGTGTGTTTGCAGTATGATTGTAGGAGTATGCATGCACACGTTAAAGAGTATAAAAAATAATAAAAATATAAAAAATAAAGTGAGAGAAAGAGCTTCGACCTTCACATGCACGCATCACTGCCCTTGGGTGGTACACGATGCGGCAATGAGGTGGAGTGCGCGATGAAAGAGGCGGATGAAGAGGAGGTGGAGGATGAGAATATGAAGATGAGGTTGTGAGCTGAAGGAATATTGCCGTAACGCTTAGCCAAAGAATGGCTGACCGCAATGAAGATTTTAAACTTGTACCCACACATTTGCCAGCAGCCGTTTATTTTATTTCATTTTATTTTATTTCTTTTGTATGCGTCGCCGTCGTGGGGAGGCGCACACATTACCTCGGTAAAATAAAAGCAAGGCGTGCACACTCGCGGTATAATTGTCCTTAAAATAATGCTGAATGATAAAATAGCTGGAGAATATTTGAGCCTTAAAGGACACGATGTTATCCAGCGTGTGTGTGAATTTAGAAAGTAAAAGGGAGCATAAGAACGAGAGGATAGAAGATAAGAAGGAGAAGGAGGATTGAAACCAGATGCATAAATTGCTGGATAATTGGCACACAGCATCGAGGCCAGCCGATTGTCATCGCTTGGAGGTCGTCCTTGTCAGCAGGACTCTCGCGCCACTGATATTCAAACGCTTCTCATCGCAATCGCGCGTCGTTCTTTCGTCCTTGATGAATCCCAGCACATCGATATCTCGACATCGACTGCTGGTGTACTTCTCGTCTCGCATAATTATCGAGCGGCGGACATCACACACTCCGAGACGAGGCATCGACGAGATTGAAAGAGTGAAAGAGAGAAAAAGAGATAATGCTTCTCTAATTATTCCGCACCAACTCGTGACTACACTCACACGATTTAAGATATACCATACACCTGAACCAATTCGTTGCTGCATTAATCACACACAGACTTGCACACACTCACACACATACACACTTAAACATACAATCCATTGATCGCAAATGTTTGTTAATTTTTAATTAAGTGATAATGAAAATACAATCGATTTATTGATTAATGTGTGAGAGCCCAAGTTGATGATTATTGCAGTAGCGAAATTCAAGTAGATACGCCCCACAAATGTCCGCCTTTTGCAGCGCTATACAGCGTGTAGATATGAGCTTTATATACATACATATGTATATTTATTGTACACCCTTTTCTGAGTAGACGATGCTCAGCCATGCGTTTCCTCCGACGTTGTGTACGCCTCGCGAAGTGCACACAAGCCACCCGTCGGGCGATACAAGCAGCACGCGAGGAGAACCCACGAGAGGCAGGTGCTCCGCCCGCCATTGGCCACCTCGTGCCAACATGGCCGGTACTTGATGTGTGAGTGTGTTCCGTACTCTTTTCCCCGAATGCATCCGGCAACTTTTCACCCTTTACTTTTAGATGTGTGCGCCTACATATATATACAACAAAACACCGAGACGTACAACAACAAATGAGAAATTCGGTCGATAACGTTAATCTTGAAAATCATGCCGGAAATATAGTAGTGGATTGTTGGCAGTAGTCAGCAAATGCAGGAGGGAATTTCAATCAACTCCCTAGCGTTCATTAATTGAGGTGCATGAGAATGCGTTTCGTTGTCAGAAAATCAACAATAAAAATAATTGATTTGGAAATTAAAATTAAAAGTTAATGCAAGATGACGCGGAGTTTACACAAGATATCCAAGATTAAATAATAATTATCATGGTTATATACATATATATTGTTTTTTCAAGGTATTTATATTAAAGTGAATGCGATCGCCTTTAATTTTTTTTTTTTTTCAATTTTTTAGTCTATAGATTGTGGTTTGCTCACTTGTGTACAGTTCTTCTTTTCTTCTACACTTCTGCCGGTTGGTCTCGCATGTAATGGCCGACTGTGAAGAGCCCCCCCAGGTCCAAGAGAGCAATTAGAAGTACCGAGGTAAACACAGAGAGTGAGTATATATATATGGTTCTTCTTGCATCTCGCCACAAGCAGCCAATGGGGCTTTATTAAAGAATGAAATGAGCTCTCGTGTGCGTTATTTTCTTCTCGCTCGAACGTTAAAGCTGTAATTAAATATTCCAAAGGGGCTATGGCCCTCCGCACAGGCTTGGGGCCCGACGGTCGGTCCTAAGAATTGCTGGGACTCGTTTCATTCTCTCATTCTTTTTGTTTTTTTATTTTACTTTTTATTTTTTACTTCTCTTTCATTTCTTGTGCCTCACTATGAGTTTCTTCGGTTATTCTTCAGATAGACACAAAGTCGTCGCATTTCGCGCGAACCCGAGGCGAACATCGACCAACAAAATAAGCAAAAATATATCCACATGTATACATTCATATGTAGTCCCAAACAACAAACTAGACGGGCCTCGGGGAAGTTATACGTTTCTATAAATCATTCTCGGTCCCTCAAAATAGTTACCTTGTATTTATGAGCCTTTCAAATGCGTCTCGGAACCACGCCCTGTCTTTTATGTCTATCTAATTTTTGTTCAGCAATAAGCCATTGAAATATGCAGTTTACACTGATGACAACCACTCAATACTGCATTGCATATATTCTAATAAGTCAAAGTGAACAAATCATTGATCGGTTAATTATAACTCTACTAAAACAATGAATAGTAAGTTTTGAAGCTTGAAAATTTAATTATATCACGAAACAAATTTTTTAAAAAATGTCATATTCAGCAGACGCAAGACAACAACAGAACGAACCATAACAATTTTTCCAGCAGCGTAAATCGTTTTTCGGTAATGCAAAGAGTAATTAACATTCCACTTTTAATTACAACGCAGACTCTCATGTCCTCTTTATGAACGAAAACTCGCTTTCATTTCTCTCTCTCCCTCTCTCATTTACGTGGCTCGTATTCACTAACCCCTGGTACTGGCACCCATTAGCCCATAATACAAACCTCTTTTTCTACATATATATGTGTATATATCCAGTGCACTGAAAAGCAGTCACACCATGTTGTATTCCACGTGTGCAGTATTTCCCTCCCTTCTATACCGCTCATGCCATCGGGTAACTTTTATTTCCACCCACTCGGCAAATGCATTTTACAATTAACGGAATTAATATCGGAGCTTGTATTTATTATGGGCTTTTGATATAGGTGGCTCGGAACCACCGAGCAGGCGCCGTTTGTTTCGCATTCGGTCAAACGACCGATGCGGTCAACAGAGAAACGGGCACACGGGGAGAAGGCCAGAGGAGCCGCGAGGGGCCTCGATGACGATGAGAGGGTAGTAGTGTTGCTGGTGGCGTAGTTGATAATGCAGGAGGAAAGTGAACGAGGGATGAGTGGCAACGGATTCGCAGCTTTGTACGCGAGCACACGTGCGGGAAATGCTCGCACGCCGAGTTTGTGGGCATCATCATCGATGCGCGTGCTCGAGCGTGCAGCCGGATCCAATCCGGATTTCCGTGTGCGGACACCCGTGTGACCTTGTGTGCATTTCACCGGTCTCTCTTCTCTTTCTCTCTCTCTCTTCGTCGCTCTATGCATATATGCTCCTATGAAGTATAGATATGTGCCGGAAGTGCGTGTGCAACGTCGTCAAGTATCGATCGTCAATGTTCTCTCGAGAGTTGACAAAATAATAACGCGCATAAAAACATAATAATACATGACCGAGCAATTTTAAAGTGCATTTATTGGTGACTTCTGGATGGATGCACCGGCGGAAAATGGCTGTACAGCAGTATATTATATTATATTTAGTATACATACAGGAGCTGAAATATATTGCATATAACAAGGGAGCTTTTTATCGGGGACTGTATAGCACCAGAGCCTTTGACTGGATAGGGTGGTATTATTTAAAGGGTCATCGGCTCGAGATAGTTACATAGGAAAGAGCCAGTAGACTGAGCTGTCGAAGACGCGGGTAGTGTTGTAGCAAGGGTCGTCGGTTCCATTTTGTTTCTCTGCCAGCGTGTGGCGGCGCGATAGCAGCAGCACTCTGTCAGAGCGTGACGTTATCACGACACCCCTTCTTTCTACCTAGCTTGGGGGTAACCACCCAACCTCATTGCTTTCTCTCTCAATTTTATCCGTAACTCGCTCGGTCTTTCGCCCACACTCACCCAGAGAGAAAGAGTGAAAGTTACCCTCTGGGGTAACGGGTACGTGGATCAAGGCTTGCCTGACTGGTTGCTATACTTGCGTTTGCTTGTTCGCTCTCCCTGCTATCGGTCTTTACTCTTCACCATTGGGTTGGTTTTCTACCTCTACCTCAGTAGAAGGTTTACAACTAAGAAAGGAAGGGCGAGTCACGGCAGAACGCCGATAAGATTGTACCCAAGCCGAAGGAGTTAGAATATCCGGTGAATTGTGGAAAACGTTTGCATCTTGAAGCTAATGTTACTCAACGATTTAAAGTATTTTGATACCAACGTACTTTAAGAGATAGCTATTTATTGTTTGGATCTAGTGATTGAGCATTAGGTAAATTTGAGTTTTAAATTAATGTGGCGAAATCAATTGGCGACTTGAATTTTATTTTGAATACGCGATTTCGGATCCAAGCCAAGAAATATTTGATTTTAGACTCGCTTGTCTCTGACCAGGTATGCTGTGGGTTGAAAATAAGCAACGACACGGTATCAACATAGCATAGGATCGAAGGAACGTTTGTATTTTACTTTTTTGCCAGCTGGCAGACTTTTATAGCGGCAGATGATCTTCGAATTTAGTGTACACTCTTCGCCGCCCTCTCAGCCATCTTAATCATTTTGTTATTCGTCTTTCTTTATGTTTCAACTTCTAGTAGCCAGCTAGACGCCCATTTTTCTATTCCTCGTCATTAAAATTCGGCATATCATTTTCGATTTACATAAATGTTGTTATTATTATTATTATTATTTAGAAGTAAAGTCAAATTATGAAATTTAATTATGAAATTAAGGAAATACCTCTACGATTCGAATTTGTAAATTAAAATGGCTTTGATGGATTCGTTTGGTTGGACCGAAGGGACAAATCGGGTCGCGGTTTTGAGAATTATGATAATAAATATAAAAAAATGAAATATATTAAAGTCGAAGGACATAAGAGCGTCAAATATCGTCAAGAATAGTGTTCCGAGAAGAGTCGAATGAGACAGAGATGGGCAAGAGAATGAGACGAGAGTACGAACCAGCAGACTCAGGCCGTTGGTTCGCGGTTGTTAGTTTCGAGGCTCAAACCGAAATAATTAATCAGTCGGGCAGTCCTGCCGGCGGCTCCGTCGTCCGGAGGTATCCATTACATTATACATCACCGCAGATACTCGAATTCTAATTTATTCACGGTTACAAAGAGGAAGAGGAAGAGAACGAGATAAAGAGAACGAGGAGGATAAAATGTTTTAGCAAGCGAGAGGGATAGATAGAGAAAATAATATATAAGGGAGAGATTCAATCTCTTTCATCGGGAGACACAAAACTTTTGTGAGCCATCAGACTTCTCTTTTCCTATAAATCTTTCAGGCATCCCGTAATTGTCGCCGATCTTCTTCAGTCCGCAGGGAGAATTTAAACTCAAGTTATACTACACCCGCTGTTTTCGCGACGACCATTGTATACTTTAATACTACACTCTCTATACATTTTGCTGACACACCACACAACCTTGTATACTCTATACCCAACACACTGATACCGATATAGTAGCTAAAACTTAGGATTTAAAGTCTCAGTGGCCCACTTGAGCGACAGGTAACATGACGTACCGGGAATCGAGGACACTTTTTCGAGAAATCAAACGTCCGATTAACCTTTGTCCAAAGGGTGGACTTAGTGATGTTATACCATCACAACTAGACAGCTGAGTGATTTAACTTGCACGTCACAACATCTCTAAAGCTACACCCTAGCAGTAGTAAAAAAAATACAAGACAAAAAAAAACCAAAAATAAAGAAGACATTTTAAGCAAGAAATTTAAAAGTTTTAAAAGACAAAAAGTTTTTACAAAGAATGGGAATATCAAGTGAGGCGCTTGGAAGTTTGGAAATGTTACAAGTAGAACGAGATGTCAAGTCACAAGTATACATCCTCGTGCAGGGGCTCAAACTCTTCAGCTAAAGGAGCACCTGTATTCCACAAAGAATCACACGCATAGCAGCAAGTGTTAAATCGATGCAGAAAATTTCCCTCCGTATCATATCGCTCTGCTTCTTATCTTATAACTTGCTGATTCCTCTTTTCGTATTCCCGTCTCTACGACTGCCTTCAACTGTAATATATCTTCCAACATCTTTCTAGGTGTCTCGTGACAATGCGTTGTTCATGCAAAACAACCGCACTAAATTTAACCGTAAAACAAAACAAGACATCTTTAATGTTTAACTTTAAATTTATCTTAAACTTAAACTTTAACATCCATTTAAATTTGAACATTGCTATAAATATATTAAATATAATTCTCAATGTCTAAGCACTACATATCGACCGTTATGCCGTCTTCAGAGCCCTCTTCCGTAGTTCTCTTACAGCTCGCCCCTCACGACTTGGCCATTGGATTTCATACCCTGGACCAACAGGATAAACTGGGATAAATGTCCCGGAAATATAGTGGCCTCCGACGGCAGCGACCGGAAATGGAAGCTTGCGATCGGATACGGATATGTATTTCGTTTGGCTCTGCGATTTTTTTTTTTTCGTTTACACGCTACGTATACCGCTTACAGCTTACAAGCTTCGTTTTTGTAGTCGACTCTTATTATTTTTTTTCTACCTCACCACAACAGTTTTTGATATCCGGAGGGTGATGGTACTGCCGTGAGCCAATCGTGTTTTATCGCGATAACATGTTCATCAACAAGAAATTGTTTCTTATTTATTTTTTATTTATTATCACCATTACGTTATTCATATTTTTTCATTTACTTGATACATAAATAATAAAACGAATAATAAAATTGCTGCAGTGACGAATCATCAGGACATTCGGACATTGATATTCACAAGACGGAACTTATATTTTACGAGTGTTGCGATAAACGAAGATACTAAATGATTAAAAGTCAGTTCAGAGGATGCCGCCGCCATCGCCCGTTGTAAGCGAGGTTACACAGCTGGCAGAGGTAATTGCGCCACGTGATTGTTGGTATAGTACCACCACCGATGTTCTCCACCCTCTTCTACTTCCATTCTACTCATTTGGTCTCTCAGCATCTCTCTCTTTCTTAGTTTCTTCTACACAACCATTCGTCTCTATACTCCTTTTCCGTCGAGCTCTTCACCGTGGACTTTCCTACCGCTCTCGTCTCTCATACTACTCTTGGGTCCTCTCGGTGTACCAAGTTCCCACCCCCCAGGAGAAACGAGCAACGAGCAATTTCATTACTGCTTAACGCCTGTCATAAATCTCTGCGGGCGCCCCCTTTTGCCCACCCACCCATCGCCCCCGCATACACTTCCTCCAGCTCTCTCTTCAATCCCCTGACCTCCGTTATTCTCATCCTCTCCAGCAGCATCGCATTTCTCCTCGTTTTCCTCTACTTGCCTTTTCGCGTATTCTGCAACCGACTCTTCATCTCTTTTCAATTTTTCTTTTTGCCTCTCCCTATTTTTATTTTTCATTTATTTTATTTTAAATTTCACCTCCAACATTTTATTTCACATATCATTTTTAATTGACATTTTTCTCTTTATAATTTAATTTAACTCCAACAGATTTTTTATTTTTTAATTTAAAAAATTTAATTCCACATAATTTAATTAATTTTTTGCGTGTTCTACCTAATACATTATCATCATTGTCTTGTTTTTATTTGGGGAAAGAGGTTGGGTATAAAGCGCGTTTTGGTGGCAAGAAATGTCCGAAGATGAGAAAGACAGAGTAATCGGCACGGCTGGACGAGTTTGCTCGCGAAGATTGGAATGCGTAGATGGCATTGTCAAGGGCGCCAATGAGTTTGGTGGGGTCCTCAAGGCGTTGATGAGTCGGCGCGTCTCCTGGATGTTTTCTGCTCCAATCTACTCATCCGGCAAGGCTCATTCTCACCATCCGAGCGTGCGATCACGGGGGGACGAACACTGGAATGCAACTACGGTCCTATCACTATAAGATCGTAAAAAAAAATTGTCACTTGTGCGTGTAGTCTCTCAGACCCGCAGAATAAAAGGAAAACCAACAAAAACAACTAAAAGTTTAATAAAAGTTTGATAAAAACTAAATTAACGAGGGAACGAGTGAACACGTGGTAGAAAAAGAAACTGAGTAACAGCGATCGGGCCCCGTAATCTGAGACGATGAATAATCAAACAAGCAAAGAGAAGAATTATATAAATGTATAGAATTACTGAGAGCTCTTTTAAAACTTAAAGTCTTGCTGGTAAATCAAGAGTTTATCCGATTAGAATTATCCCAGATAAACATACGACCAGTACTATATATGCATAAGATTAGAAAGTGCACAAGTTGTACAAATATATAAATTAATATACAAATATATAAATACGTGTACACGTGAACCAGACGATGTTTAAATAAAACTCACGGCTTAAATGATCCCACGAGAATTAACGAGTCATTAATACACGGTTCATTAGCGTCAATCTCAGAATGTCAATTCCGAGAGACGCCTGGGATAGATCCAAGAATTATATCTGTATCTGTATCTTTATATATATTTATTCCCATTAGTCTATCTCATTCGGTAATATTTCTTCAGAGGTTCTTATTCGACCTTATATGGAGCAGCGCAGCTGATGTTCGCTCCTGAGAGTGGTAAGTAGCCGCGGACACTTGAGAAATGCTCCACTCGACATAATCGTCCCAACTATTACAAGATTTTTACTCGCTACCCTATTCGGCGTGAAACGCTTCTTAACTATCATTATCATCGTCAACATCATCAACATCAACATCAACATCATTCCACATCGCGGCCTCGGGATCAAGTCCAAAGGAATCGCAGACACTCGCGAGTCAGAAGAAAATATAGCAATAATAATAAGAGTAATAATAATAATGATGATGACGATGATGATGATGATAAAAATAAAATAAACACGACAAGAGACGTGAAGCTGTTACGCTCGACGAGGGATGAACGATGGAGCGTAATCGACGTTGCAACTTGCCAAGTGATATTCCGTGCGTAACGATCACGGGTAATTGAATGCCCGCGAGTTCTCGCGATCAACTTGGAACCTAAGGTTATTATAATATCTTCTTGCTCTCTACTCAACATTAAACATAACTAAAAAAATCAAGTAGTACAAAATAAAACGAGACAGATTTTAAAGAAAAAGAACTCGTCAGAAGATTTTCCATCTCATTACACAGTGACCTGTAGCGATTTTTATCTCAAATTACATTTATAATTTCACATGGAGAATTCCATTGCGATAAATCCGTCCTCTGTTAATTAAACTCTTGCGATGCAAAGCAAATGATTATGAGTCTGTTTTTCGACATATATACTCATAAATATATTAGGTAGAAATAGTTTGAAGAGAGAAGGAGAAAGCTGGCTGTTAAAAGTCGGTGTCGAGAGCTAGATGGACGCGTAGGAACGATAACGCAGATAAGAAAGAGATTGAGATCGAGTAAGCCGTGGTGTATCAAAAGGCTCGATCTGTCCAGGACGGGTTGGCTCTGATGCGTACCAGGCGTCAATGTCGACGGTCTAATCATGACTAATGATTCCTCGAGCTGCGCGTGCACGATCTACTTGTATTCCATACCTATATATTCCGTTAGTATGTCTATTCAACCGTAGTATATATATGTATACATATTTATACACCATAATCTTAAAAGCACTTTGTTAAATCTTAATCCTTCGGTAGATCTTTATCTTTCTTATATATTTATTTATACATTTCTATGGATAGGTGGTATTCTAGGATTTCTGCTGGATATGATATTAAATTTATTCAATTTACATATATGAAAAATTTCTTATCGATGACAAGGATGATGAGGCTATTTATTTACCGCGATACGAGACTCGAGAATTATTATTTTTAAATTTATTTAAATGCTAAATAAATATTTGCGTTTATATATAATGTATAAAATGCAATTTAATGTCGAGTTGATCATTAGATTTCAGGATACATCGTATATGGCATTAGGTATTACCAGAGGACAAATGGAATGAGATGGAGGATTGGATATGTATGATTGTGTGAGTGTATGAGGATAGCAGGTAGATATGTATGTAGGTTTGTGCTGTGTAGTAGAGAGATAGAGATGGCTATCCATGATATAAGACTCTACGGATCCCGTAGGAAATCCCGGGAACGGATCTATCTTACCCCGAGGGATAGCCATCAGGAGAGAGGATGGGGTTCACCTGTCAGCCTGAATTAAAGGATGGTCGGGTCGCGCCGGCCTCAAGAGCTGAGAGACGCTACTCACTTTGCTCCTTCGCAATTGAAGCGTCTTCTAGTATAGTGTTGGAGAGCACCAGAGTCTCGTATCCTTTGAAAACGCTAGAGAAGAGTTTGCTACTTCTACTTCTTCTAAGATACGGTGAAGAAAAGGAGAAAATACAAAAAAAATAGAAAAAGACTGGGTCACAGGAGAGCCGTTTCTCACGAAAAGGTGCCCGAGAACATTTTTGGAAACCCGAAAAGCATTTCTTCGCCTGTGCTTACGGACGGAATACACGATGATGCTTTTTAGTTTGGTCTAGACGGTTTATCGAACAAAAAAGCTATTTTTTTTTATTAGTAACCTTCAGGTCCGTAAATTTCGTTCCTAAAGTGAAAATTAATTCGATAATTAAAAATTAAATTGAATGAATTGCATTTAATAAATTTTACGTTCGATTATAATTCAATTGCAATAAAAAGAAATTTTATTACCATGTCACATAAATATCGCGCATTAATAAAAAAAAAATGAGAATTAAAATTAAAAAATACATTTTTATAATGTGGTAAATGATAGAGTGTGCAATTAACATTCGATGGAGGGAAATTACAATTGGCAAGCGTGTGTGAAAGATTGAATGATTAATTATCCCATGTATATTAAAAATTAATTGATATTTCACAGATAACATGAGACTGCGATAGTGCCGATTGGACTAGTATAATTTTCAAAATAATTTTATCTCTGTCTTTTTTTCCACTAAATCACATAATTTTTCTCTATTTCGCTCCTTCACTCCTTTGTAGTTCTCTGTTTCCGATACTATTTCCTCTCTCTCTCTCTCTCTTTCTCTCCAACACATAGTTCTCTCTATGCCTCTCTGATTCCCCGATGCAGAGCAATTTCCGTTGGATTTACAATTAAGCCAGGAGCGAACGGGGAGTAATTCGATCACGATCCCAATCGACGCGTTTCACGCACCGAGTCATCTTTATCGAGCGACACAGCCGATAAAGATGACTCGGTCGGTTAGCCGACGTCAATTAGGCGAACTAGCCGCGTTGAATCCGGCTAGACATAATCGCTATGTGCGACTGACCGATCAAAAACATTTGCTATTCACGATCCAATGTACATGCATACATTCCTACATACATCTACATGCATACATATAAATATATATGTATATACCACACATGTATTTACGTTTCGTTCACCAGCGCATCACCGTCAAAGCCTTTATAAATGATGAATACACACAAGTGAAAAACCGCTTCTGATACAGGAGAGGGATCTGGGCAAGCGAGAAGTGATTTTAAATATTTACCAACCGCTATCAGATATTTATCGCGTTGATCTCAATCGCATTTAATGCATGGCATACAACCATCAGAGAGAAAGAGAAACAACTGATGCTGTCAGGGCTAAAGCGTTATATAAGCGATAGAGTCCAGCGATTGCTGCTGTGCAACTTCGATAGCCATATATAGATAGGTAGACGACTACGACGAACAAGTATTATAGATGTATATGTATGTATGTATATATACATATAAGGGATCCTACCCCTCACGAGAGACTATTAAACACCGCCGGGAGGTTCGATGGTCAAGTAATCCTGCCATAAGAGATAATACCCAAAGGATAAATTATTAGTTCGCGCCATTTGCTTTGATCCTAAGTTTGATGCACTTATAAATAAAATGTTAAAAGTTATGGATTATTGATACCGATTCCTTAGACTGTTTGGTATGTGTCAGTTTTGTTGTTATTATAATTATTACTACTATTGATGAAGAATAAAACCTTGAAGGTTTTGGGATCAATGAATTGCTGGGAGTTGAGATGTAAATGTTGGACGGAAAACAGGTCAGTTGATTAGTAATCAGCATTAAGAGAGCTGTGGTGTAGAATGAGAAAGAGACGGATTGTAAAATGCAGAGTAGCAGGGCGCGGAAGTAGGAAGTGCAGGCCGGAGGTGAGTGTGCCGCACCTCGTTGATCTAGTGTAGTGTAGAATAGAAGGCCGACAGTGAAAAGGGGGACACAGCACACAGCCCGGAATGCATTTGCACATTACAAATATTTACTTAAGTGAAAGACGAGTCCGAAGGAGCTCGCAGGAATAGAATAAGGAAAAGCAAACGTTGTCACGACGCTGTCTAGGGGTGAATGTACTGTGTACATAAGGTGCGCTAGCAAGATCATACCGTGTTTAAAATATATATCACTAGGGCGTATCGCGTGCTCTGACATATTAAGTGTGCTATCGATTACAGCGATCATTGTTTAAATAAAGCAGCTAAGAAATGAGGGAATTGTTAAAACGTTTTCATTATTTTATTTATAAGTTTGGATGGAGAATCATTTGCAAGACTTTCTTTAAAAATTCTACCCTAAATTCGGTGGCCACTGCTAAAGTGCTCAATGTATTGTGAATAATATAATCCGCGAGTCATCTTGGGCGAAGAACCCTTGGGACGCACGACTTGGAACGCGAAATTGAGTTAACTGTATGCCGAATGATGTAGATGTAGGTCCAGAATGTAGAGCCGAGCGAGATAGAATCGAGGGCGGAGCCCATCAAGTATTGATGCCACTTCGGGTGACCACCAGCACTTCGATCCCACAGCATACATATGTCTGTATGTATGTAGAGCACATACACCAGTACATTACTACGAATACTGGGTTTTTATGCTTTCATGGATGAATGTGTAACGGTGGAGCAGCAGAGCAGGTAGAGCAAAGAGCGTAGCTCGTACTCTGCCATAAAGCACCCAGATGTCCAGCACTCTCCTTAATGGGGTGCCACCGATATCCTCGGTTACTCGGTTTCCACCCGAGCCTGACGCTCGTCGCGAATATCCACGAGTTTAGTTTAGTGGTCTGGTGGGAATAGTAATGGGATTGCTTCTCAAACAATATTGAGAAGTTTTAGGTTATCCGTTTTTTGTTTTTATGTTGATCTGGGATTTTGGCTTGAAGGCTGCTGTGGGCGGGAAATGAGTTGTCGGGGGACGTATTAAGACAGTACGAGAAACCCGAGGAGTACATTAGAGAGCTGACGATGATCTTGTGAAATCACCATGAATAATCCTCCAGGGTTTCGACACACACGAGAATGCATTCAACTGCTTTTGCATATGGATGATGTAGCAGTGTCACGTCCATTAAGGCTTAGACTGAAAGTCGTACCGCTAATGTCCAACCCCGTGAGATACCCCTAGCGTGCGTAATTGGATTAATTCAAATGCCAACAACTACTGAGGGTGGCTGGTTGGCTGGTGATGCTACAGATATTGTATAACACCAACCTGAGCGCTTTTAATCGTCATGATTTGGAGTAGAGGAATTTGAGACTCTTTTTCTTAAATTAAATTAAACATTTGAATTGTATGAGGATAAAATTTTTGAATGACTGAGAAGATAAAGCATAAGAATAAAGAGCCAGAAAAAAGGTGACATGAGAACGCTAATGAGTAACCTCGTGTGGGTGTCAGAATGACGTCCAGTTGAGCTTGCCGTCGGCAGTCCAATGTGATATTACCCTGGGTCTTTGAATACTAAACCAACGAATGCATATTCAAGATACGAATATTTTAAATCCGGGTTGGATTACTTCAGATACTAGTGTGGAGACACACAAAAACACTGGAGCAAACTCAACAGAATTCTCGAAAGTCTCATTTCACATCTCTCGCGCACTCAGTGAAACTTTTTTTCAGCAGGTCCGATGCTGAATTTTATTATTTTTAATATCGACAAGGGAATGTCGCGTAGTCGCATTCTAAAAAATAAAAAAAATCTAAAAAAACGAGGGAGTGAAATCCTTGGGAAAAAAGGCAGGATAGATTCCACAAGCGCACGGGGACGCAGGATTAACGGCGATAAATTTCGCAAAAATAGGGGATTACACTGTCGGCGGGACGACAGTCTAATCCCAGGGAAAAACCCTCTCTCTTACCCCCTTATATTATCCAGTATCCAAAACTCTAAGCGACGACGATGCTGCTGGGTCGGTTTGCTACCGGCAAACGTTGCTCTCAAGTTTTTTGTAATTATCCTCGCTGGACAGCAGGATTACTTTAACTCTTTTATATAGTAAGCGCACATACCGATCTACGAAATCGACGAAGATTCTTTGCGATGTTTTTTGCTCCCTATTAGTACTACTCTTTATTGACTACGCTAGGAATTATCAAACGAGATAAGTTTTAACGGACTAGATGTATATACATATCTACTCATAAGTTACAATAATAAATTTGCGTATCGAGAATGCACAAGTTTGGTAAGATAGAAGTTTTCTTTTAATTACCATATAGGGCACTTTATTTCCGTCTTCTTCTCTTACTTCGCATCTCCGAGCTTATCAGTAAAGGAATTCCGAGAGATAGCTAGAAAGAGAGTGAGTCGATCGAACTTGTACGAGCTTCCTTCCGTCTAACTTGAAACCAAGCACATAAACTTTCGCGGATCAGTAAACGCTTGCTTCCATGGATGAGTTAAATGAATTTTACTCTGAATTCTTTCAAGCGCGGAAAGTTTATGGAAAATAAAATTACACGAGATTAAAAAAAGTGACTGGCGTGGATGCTGAGGAGTATGAAGAATAAAAAAAAAATTATTCCGTTTCATGGCGTGGGCGAGATTCGGACGGCGTACAATGGCGCGCATCAACATAATTACAGTTTGCTTCGCTTGCCATGCTCTCGCGGCCAAGTATTATATTCAAATGCACTGAATGCCGGCGCCAAAGTCGAAGTACAAGGGTTGCCGCACTCGACCCGCAGACTCCCTTTGGAAACCTGGTTTGAACGCCAGACTGTTGCTGAGCAAAATAAACCACAGACGTAGTGAAGTTTTTAAAAATTTTAAATCTTTATAATAATATTCAATGTTTTTATTTATATCAATCGGTGTAAGCACTTTTTTATTCCCTTTGACAAAATTAGGTGGAGATAAGAATAAAATAAGAAATAAAAATAAAACATAAGACAGAAAAGAAGGTCGTGAGGGAATTGACTTGCCGTGGAAATAAAAATGCCGTAAGGATTTGTCGGAGCGGAAAACTGTCAGTCGATGTATGCAAACGTTTTCTATGGCATTTTTTGCTCTTTCGACGTAGATGGGGTGACAACGAGCACCTAGAATTGACGGAAATCTTTTTCCTATCTTTTCAACTAAACATAAAAAAAAGTATTTCTTTTCTTTCTAGGGCTGAAGATAAAAGTATTTAATGATCCGTAAGAAATGTAACGAGAGAACAAAAATGAATAACGCGCCCAAAAATGGGTTAAGGTTCCTATTTTTATTTATGAAGAGTGGACCAACTTAAATGTTGAGTACAAGTTGAGACACCACGTGGTTAAAAGGCATCGAGGGAGTTGAGAAACTGTCGGATGTTGGTGTTAGTCCCGGTGGGAAGAAGATAGGAGATCTAAGTGGGCCATACTACGGTTATTGTCGCATAAAACGCTCCGCGGTATGCTCGTTGTAAAAAGGGGAGATGGGAATAAGAAGAGTATCATGCGCCACACGGGAGAGATGTGCTTTTCCGAGTATAAGTATCAGTATGAGCATGAGTATCTGTGTAAGTGAGGTGAGGTGAGTTTAGTTTAGTTTAGTTGAATGCGTGGAGAATCCCCTTCTTCCTTTATGACCGACAAAAACTGCCACTACGATTTTCTATGCAAATTGTTTAAGATATCCAAACGACGACAAGCACGCCTTTTCTTTTTCCCCATTCACCGGCTCTGTTACCTCTACTCTTGATCGTCAATGTTATTCAAAGACCGTAACGATTCTGTTGAAATCGGTTCTGAGGATTCGGGGTTTCAATGGCTAAATCGTAAAAATAAACGTCTCTGATTTTTTCCTTACCGTAATATCAATCAAAATTCAACTATTGGAAATATCGTTTCGCTTTTATTGAAAAATATTTTTTATGTTGCCAATAATATTTGAATTTATCGTTAATGAAAATATTTTAATTTTTTAGAAATATGTTACAGGTATTTCGTCAATATATATTGACGGATATAGTTGATCAATTTTATTATAGCATTTATGCTGCTAAAAAAATAAAAACCAATGACGTAGTACCAAACGAGTTGAAAGAATGAAAGAAGTTAATAATCTTGGATTCAATTCTATAAAAGCAATGGATGGCATAAAACTGCAAACGATAAACTAGATATATTTCTACATTAAATTAAAATGGATTATAAATATATGTCAAGCTTTATCTTCATTGTTTCAGCAGATCTTTTAATTTTTTTTTTCTTTCAATCTTTATTACTGCTAGACAATCGTTTCCGTGGAACGAAATTTAGACCTTTCCGAGAATCAAAATCGATAGCGAGAAATTTTCATGATATCAGTAAAAAAAAAACAACGCTTGCAATTCAAATTTGGCATATAACTGGGTTATCTTATCAGCACATAAATTATTATTAAAAAATAAATCAACGAAATTGGTTATTAATCATCTAGATAAAATGTACGCGGCTGGCTAATGATTTAAAGAATTTTTAAATTGATAAAATTGAACCCATGATTGATGTCTTGACAATGTGATATCGCGGCTGTATAGGTTTCCTCGGAATTTGACCCAAGAACATCCAAAATGTCTATCTATATACACACAAGGATACATGTATGTATATTGGATGTTTGCCGTCGACACGAGCGATTCGCGTAACTGGAACGAAATTTAATCAAACTGGTGTGTCGGATAGATACGACACAGCCGCAAATATGCAGCACTCGGGTATAACACACGTTAGGGAGTAGAGTTGTAGTAGTTTCGGAGAGATACCAACGGATTTTCACTTCCATCAAATTAATTAAATTTATATCTAGCTGTCGGACACGATTCCGAGATGCGTTCGTAGATACTTTCATTTCACTTTGTATTTTTTTTTATTTCGCTTGAGCCCCTAAAACCTCAGCTAATCCGCATGCAGATAAAATTAAAAATTTCAGTTGTTACTATTGTTGGTATTGAATTTCCAATTAAATTAGAACTTGTCATTTAACCACTAACACAAATCAAATCCAATCGAAAGCGACATGTTGCCATACAACAACACGTATTGGCACTTGTTTTAAGTCTTTGGCTCATTTCACGGCATTTAAACGCTTGAGAAGTTACCAAAAATATATATACTTAATCCCACTTCATTGCTGTATAATACAAGTACGAACGAGACGACTAGTACGGGTACGGCTACGACGAATGTTCATATATCTTGGCAGACATCACGACATTCCACTTGGACAAAAATAAAAGCTTTATACACTCGACGAAATTATGCCTCAAGTCAGCGGCCGTATCGATCAAACGCTGTGGGATTATCACGGATAAATCGTGTTTGAGCAGCCTAAATCATCAACAACGATCTTTTGTATTAGTCGATATTTCAACGGATAGTCCGCTGACGACAGCAGTAAAACAGTAAGAAAGTATATGTTACCAATAACTTAAAAACCAAAAGAGCAATTGCGTTAAACTCCACGATTTAGTGGAACATAAAAATAATTCATGCAATCAATGATTCAGTCTTTTGAAAAGTAAGTAAGTGATTTTGTTACTATGAAGTATAGAGAATTGATTATTGATAAATTTGAATAGTTATTTTTTGAGAAAAGCTAAATCATCATGAGGAAGAAAATTTGCCAACACCACTTGAATTAATCTGAATGGAGTTGAACCCTCATCGACGAGGAGCCCTTCCAATTTCCCGTCGGGTCGATATTCTCCGGATGACGTTACGTTATATTTTTTTCCTTGCTCAGTATTTTTCCTTGGTACGAGAGTAGAACACACGGCAGTATGAATGAGAAAAGTTTGCTGGTTAACGCAGAGCATGCAGCGAAGCGTAAAGCCCACTATGCCGACGTCATATCCAATACACTAGGTGGGTACGCGGGAGGTGGTTTTGGTGATGATGGTGATGGTGATGGTGATAGTGGTGGTGATTCCCCATTCCACGAATGATGATGGAAGGGTGGAGTGGTGGAGGCAACACACGCAAGGGGGTGTCAATCTCTCCACGAACGCAGTAATGGCATTAACCGAGCTGCAATATGATTACCGCTTGGCAAGGTAACCCGATCACACCCCAATGCTCTCTATGTGATGCTAGCTGTACTTGGAGTCGTAGTAGTCGTAGTATACCGGGGGCGTTCAACGTCAAGAGGAGCGAGAAAGCAATAGAACCTCACCTAGTACCAAGTAGAGAACGAGAATGACGACGACGGCGACGAATATACGATCATGATGACGACGAGGACAAGGACGTGTTGCAGAATCCACTGTGTATGTACACCATCACCACCGCTGGCGTATTAGACTAGGGTCCCTAATCGCGTTGTGCTTTTTGCAGCTCAGATTACCCGTGAATCATTAGACGGGATAAGGGGGCGAACAGTTGCCAGTTGAGCGGGATATATGAACACTAGCTCCTTATCTCTACATTAGGAGATTACATCTCTGTCCATTTTTTTTGGAGCTTTGCATTACGAGTGTTATTGGGGATAATTTTTACTGAGAAAAAATATATTTCATCAAATTTATCTGATAATTGAAATATTCTTTTGAAAAAATTTTTCCATTGACGTAATTTCAAATTATGTATTTGTTCTCAGTTATGAAATTTGTTTCTCATTAAATTCAGCATGTAGAATTTGCAAATAAAAAATCGTGTTGATTACTTACCGTGAGGTGTTGGAATAGCCACGCCCTGAGGATGTTGGTGGCGACTTTGGGGAAGATGCCTCTCTTCTTTTGGTTTTTCTTGCCCGACGAATCGTCGTCCTCTTCGCCCGTACCTTCGCCACTGCCGATACTCGCATTACTCGCATCGCCTGAAACAATAGTTTTAAATTGGAACATGTCAATAATACTCATGTAAATAATACTTATAATAATAATATATAGATAGATAAAATGAAACTTTAGTGATGCAGACCCTTTAGTGGAACCACTCGCGGCGTACATGTGACGTCAACAAGGGTCGGCTTTCACCCCTCGCACCAGTAGTTTCCCATGCATACAAACACCATTAAGCCACCCACAATCACCCTTCGCGAGCAACCCTCTAACCTCTACATTGAAGCTCTCTCTTGCTCATTCTCTCTTTACAATAGTCTACACTTCTCCGGCATACCCCCAGAGTCCAACAACTGTACACTCTGCACATTAATTCTCCGTCATTTATCAATCTTACTTTTTTAATTGCTTACTCTCTCGTACTCCCTGGGGTTTCAGAGACCTCCGAGTGACGTTAATAAGCGATATTAAGATGACTTAGTATCTCTTAGTCTTAAGCTCTCTGTCTCTACACTATATTACACTCCTCACTTTTATTGTGTGACTAAAATTGTAATTTGAATTTCAAAACATTATTCACAACTTTGTCATACTTTTCACTATCTTCCATAATCTGCACACTTCCATCATCCTTCCATTTCTTATTTCACCCGACCACACACACGCACACATTCTCTTATACACATCCTACAAAAATACTTGGAATAAAATCCGGATGTCCATCAGCGGGATAACGACAACAATTTTTTTTTGCTTTTTACTTGGATCCACGGACGTACATTTGGGAGTAACAAAAAAAAATCAGGTCGGATTATAAATGACCCGAATCTTATCGAAGGCCGGAAGGTTCCTAGCGGAGAGAAAGATCAGTAAAGTAGCCGGGTTCACTCTCAAGGGATTCGTGATGACAGCTTGCCTGGGGGTATATGTATTTTCTTTCGTTATATTTATATATATAGATGTAAGACCTCCCTGAACATTCAGTCGTGAAGATTAACTTTGGATCTCAAGCTCCGCTACAAAAATGGAGTCAAAATATAAAACGCAGCGTGAGCCTGAAAAAGCTAAATGCTTCCGGGCATCAGTACATTGGCGTCTTTGTTTTTGTACAGTCGCCGTTTTCATCTCGGTCTTCGGTATTTTCGAGTCCGAGTCCAAGTCTGAGTCCAGTGGGCATCCGTTGCTCCATATCTTTATCTATATATATATAGTTCCAAGAGTAGAGACAAAAAGCAACGTTACTTGATGGTATTTAATGTGGCCGAGAGGCTACTGGACCAGTAGAACTGTCGTAATGGCTTGCCGGAACGTTTCTCTGATTGTAGTTAATTTGCGACAAACCGGGTTAATGTAGCGTGTGTTCAAATGAGTCTTTTGGCTCATGATGATGATGATATGGGTAGTAATAGATAGTAATACTAATAATAATCGTAGTAATGATAATAAAAATAGTAATAGTAATTTTAGAATAACAATAATGCTGTGAAAATTGAGGAGCAGATCAATGCATTGAGATTAATTTAAACAGCGCCATCAAAAGCCATCACATCCGGGAAGTGTAATAATCCGGTGACACGTTGAAAAATCCCATTGAGGGATTTTTACGATAGCATTTAGAATGGTTAAAAGGGGGATGTGGTGGTGGCATGAGAGAGAAAACCGGGTGGCATATCATACTTGTGTTGATTTACGTGGCGCTCTACGCATTTTTACTGCTGCGTTATAGAGATTTAAGTGCAGCCAATTATACGTTTATGTGTCGTTCTGTTGCCCTCCACGACTATTCACTCGCACTTTCATTTACGTCTGTTACTCACTTTATATCTTTATACCGTTTTATTTTACTTTTTATTTGTATTCTTTTTGGACCATTCATTTTTATCCCATTCCGATTTCTGCGTCAAGTCATTTGCTGTTTCAGTCGTATGTATAAGTATCTGTACGAAGGATTTTCGGCGGGCGTTCAGCTCAATGGCTAAAAACACCTACATGTGCAAACATGAAAATACACACGATGAATAGACGAGATGCTTTTTAATGGGGATATTATTTATAGAAAACGCCAACGAACAAGCACGCGGGTAAGAGAGAAAGATTGCCCAGAAGATAAAGATGGAAATTGCTGAGAAAAGTCGTTCGGAAGATGACGATCAGCTATTTCGAGATTGGTCCATGGATCCCTGGTGTCTCGTCTTTATTCTCTATTTTCCTGAATCGAAGTCTGAAGACTGTCGACGAGGAGGCATTGGGCCAACTTGGATACTCAACGTACACGTGCACTATTCTATTCCCGTGTAAGTTAATACTGTAATCGTCGGAATATGAATTATCGTATCCGTTTCATAATAGACGAGTTTCAATCACAATGATTGCTATTGACGGCTGAAAATCTTTAAATGGATATATCGTTTCTTTGACGATGTCACCGTTTTTCAATTTCTAATAGACACTGGTGTATGAACGAGACTCTATTTAAGGTTAAGTCTTGTCGTCCCGTTCTCTTTCTATCCTCGACAACTCGGGATCTCTGAGAGTCGAAATAACCTCGCATATGGCAGCCAAAAATAAACTCCTTATACCCATCACGTCGAAGTAAAACTGAGAGCGAGGGAGAGGAGGAAGAGGATTAAAAAGAAAAAAAATGAAACTGGTATCCACCCTTGGTTTCAGTGTACCCTCCTTCCGTCTTTAGCATCAAGAAATGTCGAAACATGCGTTTATAATGCTTACAAAAGTCAGTCTGCATACAGACTGTACCGGATACCGAGAAAGTAAGAGTAGGCAATGGCATTTATTTGCTGCTCAAAGATATACAGAAAAAAAAAAAAAAATAAAATAACAAAAAGTGTGTTGTGAAAAAGCATGAGATAAGAGGGAAGGATGAGCTTATATCACGTTTCACGGGCGTGAATGCGAGTAGTTCTCTTACTTTATGATATTTACTAAATTCCGTCCGGCGTCATGTGAGTGTCGCGACGTCTCTTGGTACTTTATTTTTTTTTGTTCCAGTAACTTTTTTTATTTTTTAATGCTGCTCGCTCTTCACAGCGGCACTTTCCGGGCGAATAGAGACTCAAATTGAAAGCACTACCAGCGAGATGCGGAGCTACTAGACCGGGTATGGCATCAGGAAAAACACGATGGCGATGGTGATGGCAACGTGGAGAAGAATAAAGTGACAACCGGATGGACGTTACGTTCCTCCTGGACCCGTGGATATCAAGAGAAATACACGGCCAGTATATATAGCTACATCTTGCTGCAGAATGTGTTGCAAATTAAAAATTCACATAACTTTAATTTTTTACCGCCGAATATTTCACTAGGACAAAAAAACTTTTTTTTCAATTGTCTACATCAAGCCATTTTTTCTAACAAACGAGTCATGAGTCAGCAGACCCGAAGGAATTATTTAGTCTCTAAATATTCATAAGTATAGTATCAAATTTATTTAAGTAATTGGAGTTGCGAAAAGTTGGAAAAAAAAATAAGACATCACAACACAGGATCGCGTGACAGAGTTCAATTACTACGAATTAGTGTAACGATATAAATTATAGAGAAGGTTTACGAATTGAAAAATAAAATCTAGTAAAAAAGACGCCTTGAGGAAAAAATAAAATATGTTTAAAAAAAAACGTTGATGTCTTCACCGATAGTGGCTTAATGAAAGGATTCACAGAGTCGATGCCGTGGAATTTAGATGCTGCAGCAATCTTGATAGCCACAATCCAGGCCTCTGAAAGCGACGATGAGGAGAGAGGGTATCATGACACGCAATGTTTTAAAAGTATAGAGTATCCCTACACATAAGTGATGAGTACTACAGAGAAAAAGATAAAACGAGACAGAAAGTGCGAGAAAGATCGAGGGTCATTGGACCAAACCGTGAGTGGTGTCGGGATGCCACAGAGTGCCGGAGCCTCTTCGACGATTCTACCAACTATTTTTGGCGATGAAATACAGCCCACTGAGAATATACAACTCACTCACTCACTCATTCGTGCTTTCTTAAACTCATACTTCAATAAACATAAAAATAACATGTATAAATACATCCCTCTTTTATTTTTTAAAAACAATTACAAGTAAATTGTTATTCTCGAGTTATATACACCGATCAGCAACGTCTCCTGACCCTATATAATACCGGCGTTGACGCCTGCACTTATGCTCCTGGTTTAGCTCCCGCTTACGACAAACTCATAATAACTAACAGCCAACTTCTCTTCGTCCGTTTAATCCGCGGACTACTTAGTCGCGAGATTAATTGACGATTGTGGGCGCGATGGACCGCAGTGAATTAGCTTTATAATCGCACCAGGGCATCTTTCGTCGTAGTCTCTGGGCTCACCAGCTTGCACTCTAAGAGATTATATTCACAAGAAGATGAGTGGAGTACACACATATACGTGTATACTCTTGTATGTTGTACATATAACGGCGCTAAGAAAGAGTGAGAGAGTACGCGAAACCACGACTCGAGTTTGTCTTACAAATGAGCCGCGCGACGCCGATGATTTAGTACGCGGCTGGTTTCCACTCACCACACTCTATCTTTACTTACTCTTTCTTTCTTATTCTCATCATCATCACCATCATCATAATCGTATAACTCTTTATCTTACATATATATGTGTATATATATACAGATATTCTAAGCTCCGTCGGGTGCTTCTCGCGATCCGTTTAACCTTTGCCTGGATGACAGTGTGGGCGGTTAGTTGTAACTACACTTTGGTTATTACTTCGGTCAACAGCCAATAAATATTGCACCGGTATTTTTATTCTTTTTTCTAAAGCTTCCATTCACTTGATTACACTTGATTTAAGATACTTGATGTATGTACGCTTATATTTATGCTACAGGGCTGTGTTGTGCTTCGATTCGATCAATCGACGGCCCTTATAGTGCCGCGACACTCGCCCATTACTCAGGAGATGTCACGTTGCTGGCGGGTCTGGTCGACACGCAAAGTCTCTTGTACTACTAGGGTACCTCGCATTATCATAGTATCATAGTACCGTAGCGTCAGGACAGTAAAAAAAATTAAAGCAAAGAATCTTCTATTTGTAAGTGGGTATAAAAAAAATTAACGTGGCAGAGTGAAATAAATCGAGAAGTTTGAATAAAATTTTCGAGTCACCTCGATCATTCTAGAAGGACGAGGTTAACAAGAAAATATCTTGAATATTTTTGTCTAAACGATCGATAGATTTAAGCCACGAATATTCGTGATGAGGATGATATACATAACTCACTTTCAGCTCATCTTTAATTCCATTTGTACTAGTTCGTTCTCATTTGTAACTGTTTTTTTATTATTTTTTATTCATCTAATCCACCAAAAAATATTCGTCGTCCGGCTCACATTCCATCGGGTTCTCGTAATCCCGATGACGCACGACGTGTCGGCGTGACCGAAGAAAGACTAAAATACCGATCTACATCACCATGGAAACGATACACATCAAATATAAATAAAATTAAAAAAAAAAATCTTTACACGGTAGACACACTAAAACTACAAAAACAAAATTTAAGTTATCAGGTACACTATCTCTTTTTTATGATTAGATTACGAAAACTGCGTGGTAAAATTTTATCTCGGTTAACAAGACGTGGTAAAAACATTGAATCTTATCTTTTTTACCTAATTAAAAATAAATAAAACAGCTCGTTAATAAATAATAAAGATAGAAATCATCATAGATATTAAAATATGCGTATTAAAAAAAAAAAAAAACAAATAAATGAAATGATAATGGCTCACGGGCTCGCGAGTATAAAGAAGAAGTAGTCGAGCCGTTGATTGAGACATCGTCGTGGCCGTGACAGTTATCTGATTCATGGACATGCCGAGTGTATTTTATGCCGTACGACCTATGAATACAGATCGATCGATCCGCGGGGGCCAGAGCTAAATGGTTGCGGCATAGTTCTACTGCCTGTGAACTGGTACTGAGAGTATTGAGACAAAGGCCCGACGCGAATCAGAGATCATACATTCATATACTCCATAAATATATATTTATACATACATCAATTACTATTAAGATCTAGTTATCTATAAAAAGCGATATAAATCATTTTATTTGTCTTTCTACTGTTACCAGCATTAATAATTTAATTGTTGAATCATTATTAACTTATGCATGCATACTAATAATGTATACTCTGGATTCTATACGAGTCTATACTTTCTCGTTAACGTATTATACACACTACCCACCATTCACCGCACTTTGTCATACAAAATAACAGTCGGGCAGTAATTTCAGTGACAGTAACAATTAATAACGCCAGCGAGTTATTTGTACTATATATTAATACCGAAACAAAGACACAGGGACAGATGACTGATGTCTCGACACAGTTTATAGCTGCACCTTTGACTTGCGCTGACATGTAAACCCCCGTTGTGTGTCGTGTGTCATTTATACTAACCAGAGTTTAGTGGATGCTAGTACAGAGTTTGTAGTTAAGTGTACTATGCATAGCAGTTTAATACACCGTACAGAATACATACTATAGAATACAGAGTGTAGTCATGACGCTTGGCTCACTCTCAGTCAAATGTGTCTCTCGCGTTTCGCGACACCTACTACCGGAAGACACACACCGTTACCGAGTAATGTCATAACATGTGCGCAGTATATTATAAAAAGAGAAGAAGCCGCGACACGAGCGGACAATTTATCGCAGTATGCAAATTTAAGGTATAACCGTCCGATAAGTTGAGGGACTAGACGGCAGCGCTAAGACCATGGGCTCACCTGCCTTACCTGTAATGGGCTAAGGCTACTAAGACAGGTGGAGGAAAGCCCTGTGCAAGTAAAGTCTCTACATGGCTTGAGATATCTCGTATCATGTAGATGTATATATGTTTGTATAGGTATGTGTTTATGTATGTATGTATGTATGTATGTATGTATATGTACGTTGCTAGAGCACGTACTCAAGATTGTACTAATTAATGCCATAGTCCAGGTCCAGCGTGCTAAAGGTAAAGCCTGAGCTTGAGTCTGCTGTGCTGTGCATACTCTGTGATGTGTTGCCGACGACGCCGTTACTATGATAATTGCTTCTATTGAACGTGAGAAGTCGTCTTAATTAACCGTGTGTATGAACATTGAGATTATGACCTTTAGCCTCTTGAAAATTAAGATTTTTTAAGAACAGAGCTTTAAATATATCTTTTTATTAGATGCAGTGAAAGCTCGGACTAAGGACAATTGATTTCACGGCATTTTAATGGATGATCGAACACTGAATATTTAATGGGAGTGTTGAGGCTCGTAAAGATATGACATTTATGCGCGAGAGCGCCAATAAAATGGCTCTTACAAGCCAGCGTAAGCATCCGAAAGGGTTAATGTAAGCACCAGCAGTAACATCAGCGTCGTACATGTACACTAGAGTAGCTCTTTCTTTATTTAATAAGTTTTTTATTTCTCCTCGTCGACATGTGATGAGCACGTGCCTGTGTATATATTAGTATCGAAACGAGTCTCTGCGTGCTCAGCTTGCGGGTAGGATGTTGCTTTTTGTGGCCTGCTACCGCGTCTTATTCCCCGGAGAATTCACGCTCCCTCTCGTTTACTTCGTAATTAAAATCTCTGCCGGAAATACGATACTGTCATACCAGCAAAAAACATTAACGACAAAAAATAGTCGAAGAATTTTTTTTTCATTTATTTTTTGGTCTTTAAATTTGAAGGATATTTTAAGAAAATAAGAGCCATATTTTTTGGTCTTATTATTTTTATTGCTCATTATTGTTTTTAGAGCGAGCAAAAAATATGTAGAGCAAACACGACAAAATACGCAGCTCAACATAATTTATTTAAATAAAATTTTTTCATTATTTTTCTTTTAAAATTTCTCCAGCTCCCACTGTCTTCTGCTCTCTATTTTATGTTGTTACATGGACAGAGTATGAATAAAATTACTCGGATGAAAATAGCAATAGCTGACCTATAACTCACAAGTGAAATTGCTGTCTTGTTAGCGCTTGTTCCTAACATTCTTAATCATCATCATCATCATCTTCTTCTTCTCCTTTGACTCTCAATGATAAGATCGCCATTATATCTTATGAAGTTGGTAGCAATGAAGCCCATCAAGACCATAAGACTCGGAACGTGAACACTCGGGATGATTATATATTACCCAAGACGTAACTCGTTACATCTCTTCCAAATAAGAGCTTTTAAAAATATGAGAAGTGAATGATGGTGTGGCAAATGTTATTCCCTATATAACCTGCTGCTACTACACCCCTCTCTCTCTCTCTCTCTTTTTCATTCCACTCTATTGCCACGGTATGAGTATTATATGGTATGGGAGGTATGGGATACCAACTACGATGCAGCATAAATGTACGGCACTATCTACTCGTCGCATCTCCCTGGGGTATGAAACGAACGAAAAGCGTTATCGCTAGTAGCAACCTGATAAATCCCGCTGGAGAATAATGAGCTGACATTACTCATGCGCACTCGACGTGTCAACTCACGCACTTTTCTCATTTTACTTTTTTTATCCTTCGTTTTCTATCATTAGTAATACAATATTTGAATTATAAATATATATTAATATATTTTTTATCTACTGATAATATTCAAATATCAAATTCTAGTATTTAATTATCAACAAAAATTCATTTATACTAATCCAAAATTAATTATCATTGCTCATTAATTCATTTTTTCTATATTTAATTTATTCAATCACGTGAAAGTTTAATTATAAATTCCAAATATAAAAATGAATATTATATTTAAATATTAATGTCATGGACATTTTTAGCTAATGCAATTGAGTTTAATTGAAATTCATATTCTTCGAAGAACCACAACAACGAGGGCATTGAATCAGAAAAGTGCAGGGATCCATAATATCTATATACATATTATACACAAATCTATATATATGCGTATATCCAATAGGCTACAAAATATGTATGTATATGTATATGTATATAGACCAGAACCCCGTCGGTGACGTTGAGTGACACGGCGAGTTAAGCTTGTCCGTTTAGTCGCGACCGCCACCAGTCCCTGCTCGGTGGCAGTGGTACTGCTGCCGGCGGGTGGCTACGCGCACACCCTTCAATTTCATCATACAATAAAACACGTGGCGACAAATTCGCCGCTTGGCAATCACGATCAAAACCACCCTCGACCCAGCGCCCAAGCATCATGTCTGTGGAGATTGGCTACACTCGATGACGTATTCAAAACACCATCTCCTCTCCATTCCTCGTAGTATCGAAAACTCGTATGTAAACTAATTACCAACCGACAAATATGAGCACAAAAAATGTAAAGTACTAAACCTTAAGACCATCGCACACTTGATACAAATATATATAATAATTTTATTAGTGTGCGTATTTTATCTCGTACGGAGATCGTGTGAATTGGAATTCCATTGGAGACCGGAGGCTTTGAGGCTTCCTCTCATGGACATGTACACGTCCGTGTATGCAGACATACTTTTTTTTAATGTTTCCCCGGCTTATGGAGATGCCGCTCGGCTGCGTCGACTCAAACAAGGAACAGAAGGACAAACATATTACTGAGAGACAACGTCTTGTCTATATAATCCATCGCAAGAAGTTTAATGTACATAAGTAGGTATTCGTCTGTGAGGTACATTCCACGATACGATCGGTCAAGCGTGTTGTAATACACACACTCGGCAAAAAGTGTCATGGAATATAAATGTCGAGAGAAAGCTAAAATAAAAGTATCGAGAGAGGAGTACTCATTCCTACGTAGGCTGGCGAGGGTTGCTAATGTTATTCCATTAAATTCTCTTGAGAGTGGTGGCCAGCCAGTGTTTGACGTAGTGAGTGCAAAAAATCACTCGGTAGTGATCTCAATCAAGCTGCGGCGATAACGACGATGGAAACGAGCGATAAATTAATCGATGACGGGCACCGGTAAACGCGATCCAACTTCATTGTGTCAGGAAAAGAGGCAGGGGGCAGTAGATGTTAGGTTATATATAGCAATGTAGATGTTGATATAGATGTAGATGTATGTTGAAGAGGAATAAGGTGAAACGGGGAGTAAGGAGGCTGAGTTAAACTCCTGGGAATAGAAAACGGGGAGAGTCGCGTTACGGAACGGCGAATTGCCCACAAGAACTCGAGTATTCCACTAGCGAGTATAAACGGACTCAACGAACCGTGTCGTTACAAGAGCTAAAAAGCTGTGTGGATCGAATGGAAGAACCCGTGAGCCATCGAGAGTCATCCTGAAGAGAGAAAGATTAACAGACCGGCGATATCAAGCTGAGAAAGACAAAGAGACAACGGTAATAATATACTTGTGCATGCTGTATAACCACGAACAACACAACTTGGCACAAGGTTCACAGGACTTTTATTTCTTATTAGTTTTTATTGAGTGTATATACTTTACTGTACTGTACTATACTATACTTATTTAGCGGCTTATATGTACACTTAGTTACTTAGTTACTTACACGTTCGCAAATATTGTTAATGTAAGTACAAAAAAAGTTTTAGTAACATTACAAGGAAGTTGTTACGTGCTGAGTAGAAATATTGCTGTGACGAGTGGTAGAATGGAGTAGTAGAGTAAGAGGAAATAAAGAGAAGATGAAGTTACGCGTGTGGAAAAGACCGAGGATCCGTGGGGTGAAAGTTTCTTAACTTTTTGTTTTTTATTTTTAGTTATATATTTTTTTTGGTTTCTGGATCTCACGTTTAGAGAACGAATGCAAGAGTGCCGGAGTAGAGAAGGAAAAAGGGTATAGTGTAGTGTATAGCACATATAGCTGTATACGGCTGTGTGTAAGTTGGTTTTCGACGTACTCAAGTTATTTAGAGCCGGCGCCACCCTGCCTTGAGTGCTCTGCTGACTTACATCTTTCAGGGCGAAGGGTGTGCTAAGAGGGCGTGACCGAGATCTCGCGGTGCCTCTTAAGGAAACTTTTACCATATATACACATATAAATGTGCACATAAGAAAAAAAAACAATAAAAATAAAAGTATACAAGAGAAATGTGTGAGGAAGAAATAAAGACAAAGACATCAAGCAGAAGGAATTTTTATATGAAGGAATGATTCACATTCGACAGCCGCGATCAGACTCAGATGATGTTTGATACTGAGCCGAATAGGAATAGTGTTGCTATCGCGCTATTTTATCGCGACAACGCGAGGAAAAAGAATCGGAGGAACACACATCGATCGTCGTTGGCGATCGACGGCGATGCATCATCCAGGCAATCTTATCGCTTTGAATCTTTTATCTTCCTCGGTCACGTCTTCTCTTCAAGTCCTCTTTCCCGGTTCAATTGCACCTTCTTTACGTCGATCGCCCGCGCAATATCGCGTAAATAATGATTGACTTTTATTTGATGTTGTTTTTAAATATTGAAAAGTTTGTTTTTCATAAGCCGCTCCATTAATGGATTTCTTTCAGCTATTGGCCAACACGCTAGGCAGATAATGTTACTCAACAAGGACATTTATCCATCATGATCATAAGTATAACCATGGATGGCTAAAATTCTCCATTTATGTACTGTACGCAACACAAGGTTTTATATATTTTTATTTTCATCTCACGCGTGTTCGCCCGTAGGCGCGGACCATGTCGTGTAATCTGTATGGTGGAGGAATCAGTCTCGTAGTGTAGAGTGTAGTGTATGGATGGAAGAGTATAAAAGGGCTGGGAAGGGATAGGAGGGTCAGACGTTGTAGAGACGGAGGTAGCAACATTCCATCAAACCAGCCTCCATCTTATACACAACGACTGACCCTCCGGGCTCTACTCTCTACTCAACTCAGTCTCACTCTCCGACTCTCCTCTTTCTCGCTATCACGTCACATATTTATATCACCTTCTTGCTCACACACCTGCAAGTATACATCCACGCATGTTGAAAGACACAGCTAGATGTACGGAGTTAAAAGGAAAAATATCCGTTGGTAAAAAAAAATTTCTAAAGGTGAAAAAAAATTTGTTTTTTTTAGTTTTTGTGTCCAAGACAAAATTTTTTTACGTGGGAGGAGAATCGACACCAGTATGGACGTGTTTCCTTGGCACGTTGCAATGGAGCCCCGAAACTTGAGAACTAAAGAATTTATCTTGTTTTTTTATTTTCAGTTATTTCTTGTTGTTGTTATTATTATTATCATACAGCTGATTTTCGGCGACAAGATATTAAGATGGTAAAAATTTGTTGATGAATATATGTATATAAATATAGATAGATGTATATATGTAAGACAAAATTAGTGTGGGGAGAAATAAATAAAAGTAGTGGAGTGCTCGTAGAGAAAGGGAAATGGGTAAAGGAAAAAAGAGTTGAAGTTAGTATAGGCGCCTTAATACTGACGTCCTCGACATCGCAACGCGAGTGGTGAATAGGCGCGTTGACGTGTCTCGATGGATGCATTTTTAACACAACTAAAATAGCGTATCCCAAAGGCATTTTGAGTAGTAACATTGAACGTAAAAGCGAGAAGAGACATCTCTTATAAAGCCCAGACAAAACAGCAGCAGCTGCTTCGACGACGCCAAACCAACTATACACATTTTTATTTTTATTGCTTATACAATATCTATATATACATAGATATATATCTCATCAACATATTTCCCCTACATATTTTCACACATACATACAAAGACTTTTCAATCTTCGGAACCATCAGAGTCCATAATTTATTTAAATTAAATAAAACTAAAAACATACTGATACATAAACTACCTTTTATGCAAATACCCGAAGCCCAAATCCTCAAAAATATATTGATAAATAAATTTAAGCCCGGATTAAGATAATTAATTACTGTGGAGCATATATTTATGTAATTTAGTTTAAAAACATTAAGTTCAAGGAGAGAACAAGTTTAGACAGAAGCTCAAAAAATAAATGGTTTTAGTTGAGGCAATTAGTATCTCGCTATGTAAGAACCGGAAGTGCAGAGACTTGATAGTATATACAAGATAATCTAGGCCTAGAGTCTAGAGCCCAGAGCCCAGAGTCAGAATTCAGAGTAAGAGTCAGAGAGTTGAGAGTTGAAGTACGACAAGAAAGACGTACGATGGTCCCTGAACTGTCGTCTTGTTGCAATTTGTATTCTCGCACATTCTCGGACATTACACGCGATCTCTCTTACTTATGGTTGTTTATATGTGTACATAAATATAGTAACCGTCGCGACGTCGACGACGCTCTGGATAAAAGACACGATGGAGGACTTGTCGAGTATGGTAATGCGTTGAGCACCTGCAGTGATAAATTGATTATCCTTTCCCTCATTCGTCTTAAAGAAGCCTTAGCGTACATGTGTGGATCAATAAACACGTGGGGCTGCGCACCCCCCCCCCCTCCTCTCCCCTCTTGATACGCTTGCATTATTTATAATAAATACATAATATCCGTACTTTACATATTACCGTACAGTCGTGCAGCATTGCGTATATTAAAGTCTTCCAGACAAAATCCCGTCATCTATAGCTTGCAAAAACACATCAGAGCTGGTACTGATGAATATAAAAATCTATATAAGTGATGCCCGGCGGGCATCTATTGCCAATGCAATTTTATAAAATTCCTTACTCTGGCACGATCGAGAGAAAATTCAGCGCTCAAGGCTTTTTAATCCCGATTATCGATAATTTGAAATTTTTATTATTTTTATTTCCGTAAAATAATCAAAGTTTAGTAATAAAAATGAAAAAAGTAAAATAATAATAATAAGTAGAGGCGAGATCGGGACTGAGAAGAAGGTAAAGTGATTGGGAAGAAAGAAAAGAGTCGAGTCAAGAGTTTGTGAGTTAAAGTGTTTAGAAACAGTGCGAATCTCAACACCTCGACGTACATGTATAGACTTTGAACCCCTTTGCTCGCCGGATTCCCTCGAGAGGTTCCCGTGAGTGGACTCAGTCTTGTGGCACATGTGTGCTTATGTATGTAGAGTTGGTGTGTACTTGTAGGCACGCGAGTGAGAGTGGTATGTAGTATCGCATTGTTTTCTCTGGTCGCGGCAATCTGTTGTGGGCACTCGACTCTCTCAGCTTGAGAGCATTCTCATGTGTACCCTACTGCTATGGCAATACACCACTCATTGGTGTCTCTCCCCATTGCTTATAGAGTATAGAGAGTGTTCGAACTTCTCAATCACCCTCGAGACACAACCCCTTTATTCGCATTACGTATTTACGCCCCAATGTCCATAGCTTCTATAATAATGACAATTAGTGCGTATGGTGGCATTGACCTAACGCGTGATCCCGTGACTCTTTTTGCTGTCAAAATGTCAATCGCCGAAATAAATTAAAAAAGTTTTATGATTTATTATTTCATTTAAATTATTTTCATGTTCATTCTTTGAGTACTACGTAAAAAAATTTAAAATATATATCTATATATGTATATATAATTGAGAATTTAGCGTCTCTATAAAAGTAAAAATAAAAACAAGAAAGCAAATGACCGCAGTCGAATTGGAAGGTGAGCGAGTGAAGAAGAGAAGAGAGAATAAGTTTGCGGCCGTTGTCGTTGTTTAAGAGACCGAGTGTTAATTAACGAGCTGGAAGGTGTTAAAATCGAGTCGCAGTATTTCACGAGATGGCGGTGGGTCATGCTCGATACTCGTGCCGGCTTCCGATCAGAAGACCAGCACGAGAAAGGTGTGATGGTAGTTGTAGCTGTAGTTTGTTATAGATAGTCCTTAGTTGTTGTTGTTGCTGTGGCAGGAGTCGAGAGGACGGGTGTAAGGACCGAGTAAGTATATAGATTCTCGGGACACAGGAACTAATAGCTGGAGTAAGAAACAAGCCGACCAACAGATAAGAGCGCGGCCCCCGGAGGTCCGGTATAATAATTTGTGCCAGTGTCATTCTCTTAACACACAGGACATCTCAATTATTTAAGCTTTTGTCTCAGACAAAAAAATTCAAAATATCGCTATTTGTTTCCTCTCATCACAATTGTATCATTAGCGCCTTTATAAATCGTGGCTACATATTTCTATAATGATTAATAATTTTTTATTTTAATAAACCATTAAATGTAATGTTAACCTCTTACATTGTATTGTATAGTTAACAAAAATTGAGAACACCAACAAGAGTAGAATGAAACCTCAAGTAAAGCGAACCGGCTAATAGACATATCTCTTTGTACTTGTTCTCTTGCTTTCTCTCATGGAACCAGACAGGAGAGCAAAGCGTGTGCAGACAGAGAACAAATGACATATTGCGGCTTGGTACACAACACAAGAGCTCTCCATACCATACCGACAACGTCGAGCGAGTCCCGCAATTCGACGCGCCGGTGATGTACCGCTCTGTAGTAACCACCTGAAGCAAGAAGAAGCCAACCAAACCAAACCAAACTAAACCAAGTAGAGTCGATAGCTGTACTACTACACTACTATATATGTTGTATGTATATACTGTGTAGGAATTGTACATAAGTACAAGTGAATAAGAAGGTGATCGAACCGGTCCAATACGTTTGTTGCATCGCTAAATATTACGACTACAACTACCACTACTACTAGTAATAATAATAATAATAATAACAACAAAAACAATAATAGTCATAATAGTGTAGCAGTAATAATAATAATGTGATCAGCCTTAGGCAAATGTCGGGGATAACGAATCGATGGCTGTTCTCACGTTCGCGACATTCGGCATGTTTTTAACATATAAATTCATACATTGCCTGGAGCTTATACCGACCGCTTGGTACATAAACTCACCTCATTTTATTTACCTCTCATTCTTTCATTTCTTTCTATTATATATACAAAGCGACAAACGCTCAATTTATGTATAATACTGACTCACTAAAAAATAAAAAATTTTTATTATCTTTGGAACACTTTTGATGATCTCTTTCTCAATGCGCACATAAAAACATTTAAACGACTCACTGTGTTTAAGTTTAAACATAATACAATGTATTTTAAGAAAAAGCATGAATGCCGTCGCCGAGAAATAAAGTATTAAAAAATAAATAAAATCATTAGAGCGAGGTAAAACTATTGACGAGGAATCGCAAAAGCATCCAATCCAGCATCTTTCTTTTTTTGAAAATATTATCTAAAATTTTTTCAATAGCACATCTTACATTTCTTCTTAATTCTTATTGCCGGTCACTATTACGTCGAGGCGATAATTGAGCTAATAAACGTATGTAAGCGAACAAATAAAGTTTAATACAAAAAAAATAAAGAATTCGTTGTATAATAGTTTTCTGTTGAATTTCATTGTGTAACACAATAGTTATTAGAGTGTATGAAAATGAAAATTAAACATTGATGCCTGAGAAAATGGGAATACACGAGACAATTGCTTGCACGTGGATACTAGACTCAATAAGTGCGTATCTGCAAACCAATACACATCCATACATACATTTACAAATGTATATGTACACAGTAGAGCATGATTCCAACGTATAACGTTATGTATGTAGAGAAACGGTATAGGACAGAATGGTGGTGCTGTGACTACGCGGGGCACTCTCTTCATTTTCAGGCTGTCACGAGCAGAAGAAGATTCTGGCTGCGTTTGACAGCTGCAGGGTCTGGGTTGTGCTGCTAGTAGGACCTAGGCTCTGGAAACTCCAACGTACAGGGACCGCACCAGAAGAGAAGAGTAGAGAAGAGAGATATGGCTATACCCACGTTTACTACTACTACTTCTATAATACCAACTACTGCGAGGCATCGTGAACTACCCTCACTTATACTAAACTGTACACTATATACTGTTTGTCTATCTCATTTCCCCGTATAACCCCGTCTCGTGTCCTGATGGCCGATCACCATCGTCATCCTCATATACATATACATATACATCTATATAGATATACACTAAACTACTCAACCCTCACTCTTTGCAGCTCTCATTTTTTTACTCGCTGCTCTTCCGCACGGTATCCACATCACCCCGTAACAGCCATATCGTAACCAGCGGGTGTTCTTGTCTCCCTACTTTGTAAATACCACATTTTAATTATTCCACCGTTTTATTCAACTTTTTTTGCTCTCCCTGCTGTCTATTATTTAGTCTAGATGCACGTGAGTGAGCGATTTTCCTCGCAACTTCAATATTTATTTTATTTGCAATAACAAGTTTATGAAAAAATTTATTTAGTCGAATATGAGGGAAAAGGTTTTTAATCTGTTTAAAAATATCGCGAGTTTAATATGTGCGGATGCAGGAGATTGGTGTTGTAGTTGCTCGAGATATGTGGGAAGAAAAGCTGAGTATATATGAAATGGAAAAATTTTTGGAATTGAAAAAACGAGATAAAAGGTCACAGATGCACCGACGAGTGGTGTTTAATATTGGTGCCGCACATGGTTCGTTCAGAGACACATTTCACTAATATTGCAGTGGCGGCAGCAGTTGAATATATATATATATATATATTCACCCGCGTTTTACATATCTCTCTAGGCATTAATATATTCAACACACATGAATATTACACGTGAAAGGTGTAGAAGAGTGCGCAGGGAAGTGTGCAGAGGTATAGAGAGAAGAGAACAGGTAGAAGAGGTAGAGGCGGGCAAAGGAGAACCAGAGAAAGAGGTGTATAGAGTGGTGGGTGAAAGCCATCCACGTACATTGGCTAAACCATTGTGCCTATCTCGGGCTCTCGCGGGGCTTCATGAAATCTGTGGCTTTCATTGTTCAGCGACGAAGCTTTGTGCTTTGTGTGCTGTATGTTCCACTCTCTTTCTGTCTTTCTCATTTTATTTAACTCTCTTTCTCTCTTTAAATGTATATATAGGTAACTCCAGAACTATTCTCGGTTGCCTTTGAATAAGGAACTAATGAATATACCTGAGCACAGCCACGAAAGCGCGTTATATTTCGCCAAACGAATATATACTACACATACATTATTCCTCTCACTCGCTCCTTTTCTCTTTAAACATACGGCTTATCAGCTAACAGTTTGTGGATTGTGTTTCATCGTGTCCATCATTTTCTCCTTTGTTCCATCATAAATATTATACTTATATATATAATAATGCATAAAAATAATAATGGGCTCGAGAAATCGATTGAAATTAACGAAAATGATTAAAAGTTTGCTGGGAAAAAGTTTTATTGAGATAATTGAAAAAGTAAAATTGGAATTTTTTATCTATCTATATGTATGATTCTTAATCGACTAAGCAATTATCCGTGAAGAAGGTGGAGTAGAAAGAATTGACGATGCGTGAGGACACGAGATACTCTGGTGTGTCCAGCTTAACTCGAGGGGACGAAAGGACTTGGAAAAAGAATATAAGGGACGAGAAGAGAAGAGATGAGACGCGATGAGGTGAAGGAGGTGAAGGAGGTGGGTGAGCGAGAAGTGAGACGGAGGCTGACGGAGGAGAACCTGAGAGAGATGCTGCGGTGATGGATCGTCCAATCAGTGCCGCGAGATGGAGCACGAGGATGAGGAAAGAGTACAGCAGGATTGGAGTGAAGAGAGAACGAGCGGCTTATGCTTACGGCGGGTCGCTCGTCGGTCGGCTGGCTCATCTGGGTGGATATGAGACGAAAGGAGAGTGGAGGTCATGGTCGGGTCGGTTGCCCGCTAATCGAAGAACACGTTGTGGCGAAGAAAAAATCCTCTCCTCTCTTATTTAGTTTTTTTCCTTACTTTTTATTTATTTATTTAGTTTTTTTTTTATATATTTTTATCTTCCTACGGTTCTCTTTCTTCCGAGACTCGGTCCGCCATTGTGTAACTCAAACATCAAAGAACCCTGGCAAGCAACTGAACAATTGCATTCCTCATTTAAAAAAAAAAGCTCATAAATTTGGATACCGATGTGCCGGATTATGTTATTTTATAAATAATGTACGCTATCCGACATCAAATGGTGACGGTTATTTATTTTAGATTGAATTGAAGATGAGTGTGTGATTGAGTTGGTGTACACAGAGAGTTTGAATAGATACCTGCAACTTAAAGTTCACAACTGAGTATACATTTGAGTATGGGTCTAGGGTTCAGTGTGTGTTGGAAAACCCAGAGTGGAAATTGAGAGGACGAGGAATGTGAATCCGAAAAAGGTTTTAAACTCTACAATGACCGGGGTGGGGGTGACGGTGGCGGTAGTGATAGTGGTTTGAGGCTTGAAGGCTTACGCCATGCCGGTGAATTGTCCAAGTGTATAGAAGAGAAACCAAAAGAGAGTAGAAAGAGAAAGAGATACACGAGGGCGGTTAACAATGGCCGCCAACCAAAACATCCGATAAATCTAACCGGCCCGGACCTCAAGCCCCGAGGGGTTTTAAACTCTCTCACCCTCCGAAACGGACGCCGAGCGCAACCCTTACATTACGCGCGAATCGAGGGAGACCAGCCAGTCATTCTATAGCTATATGTGTTCCAACTACTCTAGTGTAGCAGTACACATATATATTTATATATACATAGACATGTAGGTGGAGTTGGTATGGCAGTGGAGTATAGACGAGACCAGGAGAAATTTCAAACGGCCAGGAGGGATGACGTGCGATCCACGAAAAACCGAACTAAGCGAATTCCAACAGACCCTGATGTGCTGGGTCTAGGTCTATGTGCTACAAACTCGCCTGCTGGCTCTTGTTCGCTCACTCGATCTGCTCATGTGCTCACTATCTGTCTCTGTCTCGTTCTTTCTCTTGTCACTAAAGTCCAGGAATTTTCGGCGAACTACTTGCTGTCTCATCTACTTGCTTTATATACAAACACACAGAAACCTGCAGAGTGCACGTATATGTAAGCTGTTGTGTCCAGTAACGAGATCTGTTACTCGGCAAAATTTCAGCAAATTTGTTTGTGGCGTTATACTAATTTGTTTCGCACTCTCTTTCGTTTCGTACCAGCACTTCTCTCTAACTGTCAACCTGTTTTATAATATTTCACGGTGACTTGTTTTAATTCTCATTCATATCCACATAAATTCATAATAATTCATTTCATTAAATATAATGTGCAATTAATAAAAATAATTATTCCAACTATGCAACAGATTTTATTTAAACTTTTTTAAATTTAATAGATTGACCATTAAATTTATGACTCACTGATGAGATCAACTGTTAAATATAAATTTATATAAAAAATATATTCCTGTGAATTTAAAATAACGCCAGGTTTTGTATCACTGAATATATTTAAATGCAATGAATATTTATGATTAATTATCGAAGAAAAAAAATTATGTCACTGATATAATTAAAGGCTTGTATTTATTTATTAGCATTTAAATAGACTCGAGTATTTTAAAGTTAATTGAAAATATTTATAGACTGTTCTATACATAATTATCAATGGAATAGTTTTTCAACAAATTTATTATATGATAATAACAATAATAATAATAATGAGAAAGAATGCTGATTATAATTGCGCATTGAATACCAGGTCCTGTCTATGATAACCGGCGTGTGAACAGACCAATAAGTAAAACAGCAATTCAACGATGACGGCTTTATAAGCAAAACTACATAGATATAAGTATATAAATCTATATAAACTGTGGAACAGAACGCACGGTGATTTATCGAAAGAGACATACATCAAGATAGTTCAACGAGGTCGGCGATAACGACTTGAAACATATTGATTTGATAGATTGTCTACGTAGCGGTTTGCTAAATTTTACTGGCTAAACTGTATTTCCATAATTCAACCTCAACACGTTGTAAATCCGAAACTATTTTGATTTTTTATCCCGTACGGGAGACATCGCGTCGCGGCATAGGCAGTAGGAATCGAGTTCTCGATGTATCGCAAGACTAAAATATATATAATAGGTACGTATATGGGAGAAAGAGAAATGAGTTGAGTGAAGATCTGTGGGCGGAAGGCAGAGGGCACGTGTGGATACGTATATATGAGGACGTGGAGGCTGGAAGAGGATGGACAGGTTCGAGAGAACCTCGCGCTACCATGGTTACCGTCACATTCCCGCCTCACTACGTTACTATGGATACTCTACGGCGTTTCGCTTGTGCGCCAATCTCACAACCTATTTCTCTTACTCTTATTTTCCTCATGTGTTTTCTTTGTCTCTTCATCCTTTTAATGATTCACTTATACATTTATTCATTATATCAATAATTATTATTTAAACTTTTACTAAAAACTGTTTTTTTTTTTTTACCAAATTTTAATCAACGTAAATTATATTTGTTCCATTTCGCGCCTCGATCAACCATATGCCTGCATCCAATCGTAAACAAATATATACCTATACCTATACATATATGTGTATACAGTAAACATGTATATAGAGTCGCGTGATTGTGATTGGTGGACGCGTCATTCGATATCAATATTTATTCAACGCGACGAATACCCGGGGTACGATTAAAAGTGGTTTATACTATAAACGTTTACTCCCAACTATCAGCACAGAGTGCACATTGAAGCTGCTCACGAATATTAGGCCTCAAAACGTTTACCAAACACACGTACACACATACATCACTCATCCATATATTTTCGATATCCATTTATTCATCGACGTGTAAACACACACGTTTCTTTACCCTCAGTACACACTAATTTGACGCAACATACATCATAAATAAAATAAAATTCAAGTTTTATTTTTAGACTGATAAATAAGTCCGTAAATTTATAATTTATATTATTAGACTTACCAGGACTGCCGAGAAATACCGAGGAATAAAGGACACCGCGACGCGCAGCATCACTTGCCGCTCTTTGGGCATCTGGTGGCGAACTCCATTCTCTACGCGGACACCATTTACCTGTTAAACAAAAAATAAAAATAATAAATATGAGAAATCCACATGATATGAATAAATATAAATATAAATAAAAATAAAACAATAGGATTTAAAAAAAAAAAATAATAAAAATATGTTTGCATATAAATGTCAATCACAAAAGTAGATTGGTATCGCGTGCCACATTTCAACGGTTGTTTCTTGTCATTATATTATTGCTGTTTGAAATTAATATTGACTTGACGGAAATAATTGCACAATTATGTTAATTGAATAAACAACAAAAATATGTTGATGTATATAAAAATATAACAAATGTAATGTGTACAAGTAAATTAAAGCACGATGTGTATTTAAAATAATAAAAAATAAATATATGTATGGTTGTCAGAATGAGTCAACGCATGTGATGACATGAGTAGTCTGAAATTTTTAAATTTAAATCGGTATTGAGATAAGAGTCGCGTGATGGAAAATATTTTATGAGATGCGATTATTTGCTATTTTTACGTTAATAAAAAGGGTAAGATAATTATTTTTACTTTATGTGTATTTATATGCATTTATGTTTATAGATAACAAATGTGTTATTGTATGTGTGTATGTATATATATATAGGATATTACAGTGTATTATATAGTACACTGTCTGATACTGTAAGGAAAAAAAAGGTAACTCGGTCCTGGCAGTATTGCAATTTCCCAGATGCGAAAATAGGAAAGGTATCTACTTTATTTCTCGGCGAAGATCCCAACAGAATGAGGATACACGGGGAGCTGGGGGATATCTGAGTAAGCCGCCGAGCGAAGTAATTTCACACGGGTGAGCGAGGGTGTTTTCCGAGCTGTGTAGAACCCGGACGATGGAAAAGCCCCATGTGTAACGGAAAAAGACTGAGAGAGATGGGAATGGAGAAAGACTGGGTTGGAAGAAGTAGAAGTAGACGTGAAGTAGCTGTAGAAGCGTGGCAAGTTCTTATCTGAGAATATAACCAACCAGCCCTTAAGAATTTTACGCCGCGAAAATTATATTCTTTAAAATTGTTGTTTTTGTTTCGCCGCAGATGTGTTGTAGTACGAGTAATTCATAGTATACTTTTTTTTTATTAGATTTGAGTCTTAGGAAATTGTTGAGAAAAAATAGTGAAAGTATTTAAAAATCTATATTGAGTATAAGGAAGTAGTAAAATGTATTTAATAGCTAGAGAAGATAGTTTGTAATTAAAAAATATGTAAAATAGTTTGTCATAAATAATAATTGTATGTCACTTTAGCAACATTGTCAAATAATATACCGTAGACTTGTCCATTTGGTTGCATTTAATCGTTACTCTATAAATCAAACAGAGTGTACCTTTTACCTTCTTTTCGGTTCCTGAAACTGTGCTCTCGTAAAAAATGAATTATGACCAGTCCCAAGAGATGCCGCACACTACACGTTCACGCTCGATATAAAAGAACAGAGACTGAGGAGTTAAAAGAGACACTAACACTAAAACCGTTCCACATCTTAAACATCACTCTCGAGTGTCCACTGCGGTCATTAATTTGTGATAAAAACTTACAAAATAAGTAAATAGCGGCGTAATCATTGTAATCTGAACTACCGCTCTTTTTTTAACTCTTCGGCCTCTTTTATTTCAGTTCGCTCTTTTTTAACCATCCGAAATAACCCTTATTAACTTAATGACAAATGTTAAAAAAAAACTTAAAATTTTTTTCGTCATTTCAAAACTTAAAGACAGTTCAAGTTTCTTTAATTATTTAAACACAAAAAATGTATATCATTTATGAAAAATTGCTGTTATATTTTAGGTTTCAGATGTTATTATTATAATTATTTATTACTGATCTGGTATTAAAAATAACTAACAAGTGTATAACTGTCTCATTTCAACCATTTAGATAATCGGAATATATATAAAAAAATTCATATACCTGGATCCGAAAAAAAAAAAAAAAAAGAAAGAATTGGAATTGTGTGGGTCGCTAGTGTAGTATATAATAGTATTATTTAGTGTAGAAACGATTTATCGTCCTTACGCGACAGGTTATAATCAAACACATCAACCCGTCAATTTAATATCACTGATTTACCGTGGGAATTAAAACAAGTTGCTTTTGAATTCCAAACATTCTTTTAATAAATTCAAAAAAACCTAATTTTACTTCCTTATTAAAAATTTTAAAAAATTTTTTTCGACTGCCCAAAAATAGCTTTTGACAACAAAGAAAAAATAATGAAAATAACAATGGCAATAATGGAGTTAATTAAATTAAAAATAATTTATAAAAATAATAAAAATGAGAAAATCAATTTAAAGTTGTCATAACGTAACAGTATTTAACTGACAAGTATAAAATAAAGTGAATAATAAAAAGAATGAGAAGCGAAAAACAAATTAAAAAAAAGATGTTTGTAAAACGAGCTGACGTTTACATACTCTCGTTGAACGGTGAATACGATGACCGTGTCGTGTACTCGTTTAAAATATATACGTCTCTTTCTCTTTCTATTATAATACTCTCAACTTGTATCTTTTTGTATTATTTTATTTTTATCCCTTGAACTCAGTTAACACTGTTGACAGTTATAAATTGAAGTATATTACTCCACCCATTTCAACTCAATTCAAAACCCCACATTTCTTTTCTCTTTATCCGTGCAATCATAAAAAATAATAATAACTATTTTCATAATTATAATTATTCGTATATAGGAATAATATAAATTACCATACCAATTATCTTTCAATCGTAGAATATGACTCATTAAAAAGAAACCAAATCAGAAACGACGAGTGAATTTAAAATTTAAATAATTTGAGAGATATTTAGCTAGCAGAGCTTTGGTTTAACTTAAAAAGTATCTGTTTCTCAATAACCCAATAGCGTTTAGGATTGACTTTGAGTATAAATAAATCAATAAAACCGAATCCTCAATAACAGGGTCTCCTAGTAATACAGTGAGGGAGTGACGTATGAGCCTCTCAACAACTTCGAATGGCTTGGATACACGACCAGAGCTACCCTGTTACTCTCATGTTCACATCCCTCGTCTTTTTGTTTCACTTTGTCTACTCACAACTCCCCCTCTCACCTCCTGCTCCTGGTTTTCCAACAACATCTACTTTTATACTTTCTTACCCTCTTTGCTCAGTTGTTTCTCACCTCAAGAAGCCAAGAGTAGAGACTGAGAATGTACACGAGTCCCCGGGGATGCTTTTGTCCTCAAGCTGTAAGCGACTTCCTGACAGACCAAGTTTGCACCTGCTCTTCATCTTTTCTCATCCTCGCCTCTAATCTCACATTGTCCTTGTCTGACTCTTTGTAATGTATAATATATAATACATAATACATAGTATATTTATAAATATCCCGGCAAACATGAGCGTAATTTATTCAACGCTCTTGTCAATGCTTGCTATCAGATCTCAAATCTAGATATGCCTAACACACAATGTGTTAAAATAGCCTGTAAAGCTCCTCAAACCCTTCAATTGTATACATAAAACATCACATTTACTTCCGTTCTTAATGTAATTAACATGTCATTGCTAAAAAAAGTAATTAGATTTAATTATTCACCCCAAGTGTGAAGAAGTGTAATTAATTAATTTCAAAATCCGACGAATGAACTTTTAAATTTTAAAAAATATCCCGCGCTGTGTGCTCGCTGGGTATGTCATCGAAAGTAAAGATTGATGGGTTTGTTTGGATAATAGTGTAGAGTGTATTGTGTATTGTATGTATAGATTGATACTGAGAGAAACATTCGGGAGGATTGGGTGAGTCGGTGCTAGGGGCCAGTACGTAACATTGTTGTACATATGTATTGATATGTATGTATGCAATGTACTGTAGCCTGTATAGTAGATATTGGGATACAGAAATCACGAGTGTGACGTCACTGGCAGGCGAATCGTGACTCGTGACACGCGTGAGGTTTAATTAGCGCTACAATACCGAATCGGCGGGTGATGGCGCGAGTTCCACCTCCGTCGTCGTTATCGAGTGACTACAACTAAATGTATATGTGTATATATATATATATATATATATATATATATATATATATATATATATATGTTATAGAGAGTGCGAGTGAGAGGATGAGGGATAAAAGAGAGAATGTTGCTATAGAGGTAAATACGAGACGTATGTGTGTAACCACGTACCGGGGTACGCCTTTAGCTCTCTCTCTTTCTGGCACATTGCCGGGACGACCTATCAACCCCGGAGACCCCGAGACCACGTTCTCCGAATTACCGATCCGTACAATCCAACTGCACTGTGCACTTAGCGTAAATTCCTGACTAAACCGATTCGAATTTGCGAACGGGAATCATGCTCGTTCATATATGTGAGCATTTAATTTTGTTATTTATTGCCGTGTGTTGAAAGATAGACAGCGAAAGCTTTTAGAGCTCAGTGTATTTGTGCAGCATTTAATCGTCGATATTTTTGTTAGCTTTTTATTTATAAAAAATGAATGAAAATATTTTTTAGATAGCACATGAATATTGAGCGGATACGGGGATTTGCTGTCCAGCTGAAGCGCGATGGGAGTCTACTCTATGGTATACTATATGTGTAATACTAAATAAATATCGCATATATGAGTATGTACATTGTATAGTATAGGGTATATGCTGTAGGTGCGAGCGGCAGAGAAAGAAGGACGTCCAGCAAGCCGTGACACGACTGTGAGATAGGAGAGATTTAAAATGTTGCGGCAGGTCGTGGAACTAAATGATGATAAACTATCTCGTCGGCTCGTCCCCGTCTCACCGTTTAACTGACCCATACGCCAGCTTGAATTACGGTCCAAAATAAAAAATAAAGAATTAAAAAAAAATAAATAAAAAACAACAACTAATGGCATGAACCAGCGTGAAGAATTCCCGAACTCACAAGACCAGTAAACTGTTTCATGTTTTTTTACATGTACATGACAGAAAAAAAATAGTTTACACGATTTTAAAAAATGAAAAATACCTGACGGAAAAAAATATATGATAATAATAACGGCGGAAATTAAAAGAGAAAATAGAGAGAGAAATTTGTAGAGTGTGGAATGGGAGGAAATTTAAATGACTAAAAGAGTAAAAAATAATTTAATTGCCGTTTAATTTCTCCATTCTCATGGAAAATCCGGTGGCAAGCTAAATCGACGAGTTATCTGTACACGAGAAATAGTAAATATCGCGTTAGCTATATCGGCAAGGGACACGACTCACCACCCACGTTTTATCCAATTAATAATAGCGCAGCATCGGCGCTAATTAAATCCAGAAAATATGCAAATACACACTCTGTTTATATTTCAAACTCCATATATATGTATACATGTATATATAAGTATTTATAGAAACATAAATGTATGAATGCATCGGGTATTGAGTATATTTATTCTCCAACACCATTCAATTGCCCCTAGAGAGATTTGGTTACAAATAGCCCCATAAAAATGCATAAAACACGATTATCCAGCATTAATAGCATTTTTACATGGGCGTTTTGCATCGAAATCGAAATAACGCATGACCGATGCCAAATTATTAACGCGCTTCAATTTATATTCTACAACACCACCGAATATATTACACATTTTAAATATTTTACTTTATTATACATACACACTCCCTTAAACAAGTATAAATTTCCCTATTATTCGTTTATAATTGCGGAAAAACTTAATCGCGGTATTTAAGCTTTTAAAAGTTTTATTCTATTTTTAAAAATCTATAACTAATTTTTTTGTCTATTTGACTGTGGAAATGTGCGGCTATTAATCAGAGGTAGCCCGAGACCCGAGAAAAGCTTGGCATCGTTTCAATTCGTTAATCGACGTTCTCAACGTCTTTTTTAGACCCTCGTTACGAAATTTTATTTTAATTCAAACTTTATACTACTTTCGCTGATAAACTTTCCGCGTTTTTGCCTCGAGTCTTTACTTGTTTATTTGGCGGTTTTTTCGTCTAGAAAAATTGTTTAAAAAAAAAAATAGTTTCTTGGTTTGTAAGAGTATCGGCGATAGACTGAAATTTTTTGCATTGCTGTCAGATATTTTGAGAGTTCAATAAAATTTAAATATGGGTTTGAAGAAATAAAAACATTAGGTCGGAGAATGAAAGTTGCCTTACTGGTGGCGCGAACTCGCGGAAATCAGCGTAACTATATGCAACTTGTGGGGAGAATTGTGTGTACCTGACGGTGGCGACGCGCGGCGACTCGCGACAGAAGCTTTGAATTTTCTCCCGCCACGCGATACTTTAATCGGCGAGTAAAGTATAGAGTAGAAAAGGTAACTCGTGTGCTGTAAGAGAAGGGCAAAAAGGCGGTACTACTACACGCTAAGAAAATTTTTAAAATAAATTAAATTAGCAATGATTAAATATTTATTTGCTCAAAGTATAAAATTAATTTTAAAATCAATATCAAGTCACTCGAAAATAAAAAAAACAATTTTTATTTTACGATCGAGTATTTAAAAGTACTTGATATTAAACTGTATAACTGCTTAAATATTTAATGGAGCGGAAAATGATTGAGGAAAAAAAAAAATAAAATTTCACTTGAATAAATGAATTGAATAAAATAATAACAATTGAACAGTCTCGTAGCAATCAGAAAAGAATAAGTGACATTGTGAGATTGTGTGTCGCGGTTGTCGGTTCGTCAAAGGGAATTAATAGCACCATTGAGCTGTAAAAAGTGTGTATCAAGGTTCGCCAAGGCGTGTTGTACATACCTTGCTCTCCTGCATCACTTTGAGATTGAATGAATCCAAAGGACTCACACTTGGCGCACATCTTATGTGTGTGTATTTATGTACATGTATGTGTGTCTGTAAATGTCTTGCTGTATAAAAGTGAGAAGGCTTGCACCTATATAGAAAAAAAGACCTGTGTCACGATCGGTATCGGTCAATACACATACCACAAGGGGCGTAAACTGAGAATGAGAGCGCGCGACGGCGGCGAATCAAACGATATCAGACTTCTGGATTAATTTATGCACCGTAGGTTGTTAAAACGCGAGACTCAAAGGCTGCCGCTGTTGCAATCACATGGCTACTGTTGTACTTTTCTATATCGTACATTTATATATATTGTGTATATGTATATATACATAGGCCCACCCGTACTGAATTCGTCGCGCTAGTTATTATAATCGCAATGTATATATATGACTTTATACGTATATATTTACATATACGTACTGTATTCTCGCGTATATTCAGCTCTTTATTCACAAAAGATATATACGTATATAATGAAAAATAAAAGTAAAAAAATTAAAAAAAAAAACAAGCAATTTTTTTTTCTGTTCGCATATTGCTCGTGTTCTATAGCTAATACTCGACTTTGTAACAAAAATAAAAAAACAGAAAAAAGATAGAACAGAGAGAGAAAAGCAAAGTATAGTGTACAGTGTAGCTTTATTTCATATTTTAGTGAGCAGCGTCAAACAAAGAGAGGAAGATAAAAAAATATAAATATAAAAAGAAGGAACTTGCACGTAGTTCCGGACGTTATTAACATTACCCAAGCGTGCTCTGGTGAGAGTGTACAGTGTGTAGGGCATTGCCGGTGTGCCGAGCACAGAGAGTAAAGAGATATTGCGCCCGACTGCATTCCCTCGCCTCGCTGAGATGCAATTTACCGAATTGTTTTTAAATCCCTCTGACGGCAGTACACTGTGTACGGGTACAGAGAAAAAAAGAAGAGTGAGATGAAAAGAGAAGGACAGAAAGAGAGTAAAAAAGTACGTACACGGTAGATACGGGTTCGGTGTATATGAACAGGGAGGAGAAAGCGGGATAGAAGAAATGGGTGACGGTGGATACGTAGAGACGGCGAACTAAACGAAACGAGTCGACGGTTCTCCCGGTCTCGGCAGCCATGGCGTCAGCTGTTTTGTCCCGGGGACGCGCTTCGTTTCTTTATTTCTTGCCCGGAAACTCTGGCGTCCCTATACCAGCTCTTATTCTTGCCCGATTTCACTCGATCCGGCTAAAATTCTGTCGACTACTTTGCAATCAATAGATTTTATTTAGTACACTTGTGTATTGAATACACTTTAGTGCTGAGAGGCCCGGGTGGTCTCGGCCGGTCATACAAGCAGTCGATTGTACGAGAAGTGGAATAATAATATGAATAAGGAAGTAATAATATTAGATGCAAGTAGAGAAACGTAAACGTGTAAAGTCGTAACGTTCAAAATGAGCGGAATTCCATGTAATTAAGATAATACATCGATAATAGCCGGTGGTCTCGCCAAGTGTTGCTATTCCCGATTGAGGAAACGGCCGTCACGTGAACACAACATATATACAGTTACATTGCGTGAACAGACACACCGAGACTCAGAAAGAGAAAGACTTTAATAAGAGAGTCGTGGGTGAATGAGTAAGAGAGTGAGAAAGTTCATGTATGTACGTATGTTCATATGTGCAATGCATACATACGTGCATATGTCTATGGGGCGCGCGAAGTAGTTGCTACCAGGACAAATCTATCAGTTTGTTCACGCGACATCACTCGTCGTCGATAACAGCAACACAAACGATAATTGAAAGTCGTGGTCCGCTGACCAATTGTGATGACGTGAATATCAAGATACGATTTGTTTCCAAACTTATGTATATATTCATTTACTCGCTCATACATTTATATTATCTATTAATAATTAAATAATCATTGACCTATTCATTGATTTAATCATAAATAATGATGATCGAAATATATAAGTTAGTATAGCCAGTGAAAATCGTCAATATTCTGGTCTGAAATTGTCGAGCATGAAAATATATATATCTGTAAATAGATGTAAAGAGTAAGAGCGAATAAGGTAAAATGAATGGACGTAGTTAGGACAAAGATAGAACTTTGATAGCAAGAGGGATGAAAACGGGAATACGATTGGTTTGCAAGGGTCGCCATTCACGGGGTTTGCCGCTGCTGTTTGGAGTCGTCGTAGCCGCCGAGAGGGAACTACTACTACGAGGACGACGTACATAGAAAGCTAAACCGCGTCTGCGCGTTTCCTTGACCCTGCTCTACCACTACAGCATTCACTGGCTGTCCTGTTTCATCCTGCCATGAGCTCGATGTGAGCGAGCGAGTGTATGAGTAAGCAAGTAAAGAGTAGAGATCCCCGTACGTCTACTGCTGACCTCGTCGACCAACCGCCGTACAGTTTGACAGACGTCGAGACGCCCTGCATCACCTCCTCCTCAACTTACGCCCTCTCCAGACGTTCTCAAGTTTAAGTATATTTTACACATTCCCATGACCGGGAAGCTAAAAAAAGTTTGTAAAAACTTAAATATTTATTTATTTTATCTTAGAGGCACATGGACTGTCTCCACTGCTCGTGCAAGTGGACTCGGTTACACACAAGCTAGTAACCAGTAACTAGTGTGTGTGGGCAATATACAAGGGTTGATTGCGTGGGGGTTTAGATAGTTCAAGTACACCGAGGGGTTTGCTACACACTTAAGACGTACGTTATTTACGACGTCGTTTAGTCTAACGTTTTAGTTAGGGCAGGTCGCGATGTCTTTTTCCACTTGATATATTTGTTAAATGAAAAGAAATGTCACCAAACTCGCAATATATTTAAACTATACATTGTAACAGATATATAAATAAATAAACAACAAATAAAATTCTGGTAGTAATAGTGTGTTGTTGCAAACAAAAGTAGTATATAGTATCTAACGATATATATGTATTTTATAATAATAGGTTGTAGATAATTATCTTTTTTTCACTACTTACACTGGATAACGACGTCAAATGACCACGATAACGCAAAACTCGTTGTCAACACTTAAGCGGAAAAATTAATGATAACATTTTTTTTTTAAGTTCATTGGAGTTAGCGCGTAAAAATATCACGTGTGAAAATTCCTTTATATTACAAGTATTTTACATTTTTTAAAAATTTATTAAGTGGAGAAAAGAGAGTTATTTAAGCACGTGTTGCTGATAATGTTTGAACATGGATGCAGTAAACATCTGATTAATTCATCGGTTAATGTCTTTATTGTATTAATTCGTCATTGGGCGGTTTAAGAACCGGGTTCTCTGTACACTGCAGTAAAGAGATAAGAGTCAACTCCTCTTGCAGTACAGGATGCTGTCGTCTCACGGCAAAGATACGTGGGCTTTTGTACATGAACGTGCGTTTAGGTATACCTTGGAGGCAAAACTGTTTGCTGGAGTTTTGCTTTATTTACTTTTCGCTACTTATGCAGAGGACTAACGTTAACGTGTTTATTTAAATCGGATAGTATCAGGATTATAGATTTTGAATTTAAAGTGGGAGGTGTAACTGTGACTTGGAGGTTTATTTATTTGTATAGAAAGTAGATAAAAATAAGGAGTGAAAAATAGGGACCACTAAGAAATGGGACACGCAATTTTCGGGTCTGCGAATTTCCAGGCGTGGGGGTTAGAGTTCACGGTCGCCGAGGCATACAGGTGGTCCATAACATAACAGTCACTGCGTTTTATCCGGCAGTAAACCGGCGGCAGGCGCTCTCGGGTCTATGATTTAATACTCCCCTCTGTCTCTTTTCACTACACTTTACCCCTCCGTTACTCTCGTTCTTGTCGGTAGTTACGAGTTTTTACATTATTTTTATTTATTAAATCTTCCTGCCGTCTATAATTTTATAACCTTAGTTATCAAATTTTATTCTCGATCCTCCACAATCAGCAATACGGTCACGACATTAACAGTAACAGTAAAAATAAATTTGAAAAAAAAAATATGTACTATAATTTTTTTTATAACTTTGATTCCGCGGTATGATTAATTAGAGACATAAATAAATTTTTAACGCGTAACAAAATAAGTAATAGTTTATTATTAAATAACAGAGTGTTAATTTGACGTTAAAATAAAATAATAAGTGACAGATATAGAAGTAAATGAAGATAACACGCCCGTCGACTAATCAACGTCGACGTAGATTGTACGACGCGCAGACATTTTCAAGTTGGTAAGCCGCATAACTCCGGACTCACCCGCGAAAGCTCCGTAACTCTGTTAATTCATATCTAGGAAGTTCTCTCGTTCATTGCGCGCGAGGGTTGAATAAGGGTGCGGGTGAACAAGAGTTAGAGGTGGATGAGAAGTATGAGGATGGGATGAGGATGAAACAGAGATGAAGTAAAGAAGATGAAAGGAAGTTAGAGAATGAAGGAACGTCGAGTAAAGTGTACATGGACGCGCAGGCGAGCAGAGAACCGTCGCCCGGGGGTGGCGGCTTAAGAGGCTGGTCAAAGCGTGGGGGTTTGTGTTCTGTATACTTGAACATCGAGGAATCGATACGACTGCCAGTGAGCCAGTGGAAGCCGAAACCCAGCGCCACCAACGCCTCCTTCAGCTTCACGTCATTTTCTAACATCTCGTCAGAGTAATTATTATTTTCTTCTTTCGATAAAACAAATTAACAATCTAATGACGTAATTAGTCCTTTGATGATATCCTTTTATCGCTCACTCTCGAATGACAATTAACTTCCGGTAGCTATTGTCTAAATACTCTTTTATGGATCAATGAATTTAGGGTCTCGATGAGAGCATTCTCGTGTTCCCATAAAGGATTTACTTAATTGATTATACGATATCGATTAAACATGGCAATAATATTAAATGATGAAGGATAAAGTCAATAGTCGGTTGACATTGCTGACAGTATCTGATAATTTAATAGGAAATATCGGAAATTTTTTAAATATGTATTTTTATTCTTTAAATAAATTGGATTTTTTATTACTTGAAGGGAAGTCGATTTGTTATAAATATAACAGTAAATAAATATTTTATTTTATTCGACTCGGTTATTTTTTTTTATCGTAAATAAAAGTCTATTTCAATTTTAATTTATTGAATTATTTATCCCATCGAAATTTTGCTCCGTACGCTTTAGTTTTATATTATTTACTTTATTAATGAATAATAAAAAATGTCATTTATTTATCAATTCGACCGGAACTTGGTAAAAAATTCATTATTTTTCACCTCAAAAGTATTTGAAAAGTTTAATGAATTTTCGATAATTAAATTTAGATTTTTTCCGTATCTAGAATTACAAAAAGTTAATTTTTCAATATAGAAAAATTAAAACTCAATGAAAATAACTAAATATAATTGACTAATTGAATAAATTATTAGTAAACGAAACGGAAGTTATCAATGAATAAAAATAATAATTAAATAAATAATGATTTAAATAAAAAAATATCCGAGTAACATATTTAAGAAATTTATGTATACGACGCTATCAGAAATTTATCAGGAAGAGAAAAGCTACATCAGAGTGACAGAAATGTGCGATAATACCTCACACTAAACTTCCGTTTGCTAGCACACCGCCCTCGATTCTCAATCCTCGGCAAGTTGTTACTGTCGTTTTCGTCGTCATCGTATTATAACACACAGGGTGTTCATGTCGTCATGTCGGCGTTACCGAAACGATCCCTTCCGATTTCGTAGCGATGAAACGTTTCCCGACATAAATACCGTACCACTAGTTGTCGCGAGCACACAAATCCGATAATGCTTACCTCGCGTGACCTACCATTTAATTTTCATTTTCATTTGCTCTCGACAATCTACTAATGTAACACATACTCAAATAAATATATTTATATATATATTACAACCAACACTTTTAACCCTAACACCGTTTTTTTTTTCATTCCCACCTACAACTTGCGTCAAATCCTTATCAAACTAAACAAATCTACTCACTCGTCTCCGCTAAAGTTATCATTGAAGTTATTTTCGAGTCAAATTTCGAACCAAACTTACCTGTAACAAAAAAAAAATAAAAAATTATTTACAATTAACAGTTAGCTATTAATTAAATATAAAAATAGACCACTTAAATAATTAAATCCAATTAAACTTAAATTATTACCATATAATTATTTTATAAATATTTATAAAAAAATAATAAAATAAATATTTATGAATTATAACGATTACATAAATGAATTTATTTAATAAATAAACGTTTTATAATACTTGGCTATATTATCTATCATCAGACGACTAATTTTCACGATGAATATTTTACGGCAGCCATTATGGATACGCGCTCGCGCACATCAGCACTATATATATGTAAGGCAGGAAAGCGGGAGGATGAGTGCACATTGGGAACAGAGAGAAAGACTGCGAAGAGGAGGATGAGGAGGTGCCAGTGGTAGAGAATACCCTTGAGAGACGTAGGAGCTGAGAGAGTGAATGAAGGGGGTTGAAGCTGGTGCCGTTAAATTTTCGCTCCCACTTGCGTCATTATACAGTTTAAACGACACTTCCCTCATTGAAATCTGTTTAGCCAATGGTTTAGGTTATGTGTATTGCTTATATACAAATATTAGTGTAAGGGATGTTTCCACGAGCTAGTCGGCTCTCCGGGGAATGGAGTCAAGAGCGAACGCTACTACCACTGACTCTAATACTTTTTCGTGCACGCGACACTCGAATATTTAATTTTAAAATTGGGGTGGACAAAATTTTCATTTAAAAAGTAATCAGTTGTCAAATGATTTGATATTATATTCACCCCCTAAATTAATAAGAAATTTTCTTGTTTCGGGTAATTAATTTTTTTTTAAATTTTTGGTCGTTGATCAGAGAGGTGCCAGAACTCGGAATGACATCAGCAACACAACACAAGCAATGCGGAGAACTAGTGTGGTGTTATGGACGTCGACCGGTCGATTGTCGCGGCCTCCCGGGCACACATAATAGTGTCGTTGTGTCACTACGCACCATATTACGCCGCGCTAATTACGTGGCAACGCTCTCAATGACCGAATAACGTCTGTTTAAATTAGACTAATGGTCAGCAACGTGTGTCCCGGACGACGTGCGTTATATTACGCGCCTCTCGCGATTCGCTGATAGACGTATTGTCTATGGGGTTAACAAAAAAATATTTTGTGTACACATTTAATGACGATAATAATTGGCAACTGCTAAGAACGAAATTAGGTTATTTAGTCGTGCAAAAAAAAATTATTATTTTTTATGTACACATTAAAAATAACAATTTAATTTAAAAAGTATGCTATTATCAGATTAAATTTTTTATTGTCGTATGCAAATAAATGTTATTTAAATTAAAGTGGTTGAATTAATAATTAAATAAGTTGCATTGGAATAGCATTATTAGTCACGACAATAAAAAGTAACTGAGTAGAGACTGAGGATACGTTTGCGTGAGTAATTAAGTGATAAAAAAAATATAATTAAAATCAATGGATTATTTATTGAGAGAGTAAATTAATTTTATAAATGTTTCGGACGTTATCTAAAAGATAAAATATGTTTGAGACGTAATAAGTGTAAGACGTTGGCATTAAATATGAGCAACACGAAGCCCCGAGAGCTCACACCTGAGGGTGGCTTCTTGGTCTCAACTACCGTAGACTGATATACATATATATAGATGTATATAAATATGTAGTTTCTTGTGTAGTATAGTGAGGTAAGGATTATCCGCACCAGGAGACAGAGAACGGGGCTTCGCGCCTCATCGTCTGGAAAATGGCTTAGTGCTTACATTTACCAGCCCTCTGTCTTCTATACGGATATTCTCTTTCTGTCTTCAGACATCTAATATACAGAGTCGAAGTAAAATGGACTAAAAAAAATTGAATGATTTTTTTATTAATTACTTTGGTAAAAAATAAAAATTTACAGTAACTGATTTTTATTTTTTATTTTAACGCAGAACGTGAGGATAACAAACGTACAGTTACGTCCTTAGTTTTCTTATCAATGCGGAAACTTTTTCCCTTCCTGGCGACTGGCGGAAAAATATAACCGTTACTTTGACTGCAACAGTTCAATACAAACCAGAAGACGAATAAGAAAAATAATAAAAAAAAGTAAATTGTATTCATTGAAGCAAATGATTTGTTCCTTTCCTTCACTTTAAACTTCCGTAAAATCTACGTGAGTGTGTAATACAATGACGTATTAACGCAAAGGTACATTATACTTTAACAGGCGACTATATGTATAAAATTGACGACAAAACGTGAGGACGGTGTTTAAGTTTATTTGAAAATTTATGTCCTCGAATAGTATAAATAGAGGAAGGAAGAAGTGCACAATAAAAAGGGAAGTCCAGGCTATTGGTTTCGCGATTTTGTAGATATAGAACAAGTCTAGAGTCTGGAGTTGTCTATAACCTCTCTGAGTACAGTGAGTTTGAGTACTTGTATATACGAGCCACTCAAACTCGAGTTCCTCTTTTCTTCCTGGACTGTATTGGCGCACAGAGTAGTTCTATCAACCAAAACATTCCCTTGTTCTCCAACAAACTATACACAACTCCATAACCCTCTTAACTCCTCAATTGCATCGCGTAACCATTACCGTGTGCTTCATAAACCTCGGGCCACTTTGTTGTTTGAATGGACCGTTAACTCGATCCCTCCAAGGACTTTGGACATTAAGGAATATGTAAATTGATCCTACTCGTTGCGAGACTTAACTAAGCTGCTAATTTACTATTTATTTACATCACAAAACCCTTCACTTTGGTATTTAATGTAATTTTTTTAAATTCATTCTTTCATAACACATAACATATATAACATGCTTCAAGTATGTGGTATCTTAATTGTACTAATAAGTACATAAAAGTGATTAAAATCGTAGTTAATAATCGGCGTGCAATCTACATTAACCAAGCATGCGTATATTATCTATTAAAGATCTCTTGGAGAACGCACACGTGCAAGTCTTTGGATCACCGACTTTGATCTCATGCTTGTGTTTATGATTATGCTTATGCTCATGTCTGTACTCGTATGTACGAATAGAGAAACGTTAATTCACTTACTTTTATTATTAAGTATTTGAATGTGGGCTGTAAGTGCATGCACATGTGATGACACAAATATGTATAAATTGCACGGGTTGAGTTGAGTATGGAACAAAAAATGAAACAACGACAGAGGTAAAGGTAGAGGTTAAGGTGAAAGACGAGGAAGAGATAGAGGTAATGGTAATGGAAATACGGACAACTTTGACCACACGATTGTGGATACCAAGACGTCCTTATTCTGCGCTGAGCTCTGTTTCCACGGCTGATGTGTGATGTCTAATGAAAAAAGGGAGTCACGCGATGCCACGAGTCGATGCCACCATCGAGTAGTGGCTATACATAACAGACAAGTATCATATGAAACAAGAATAAGTAAAGAGAACGAGAGAAACCGTATACACTAGTCCTGACGAGGTCCACTAATCAGCGACAGGCATCTTTCTTGGTACAAACACTCTCGGCTTCTTCTCATCTCCCTGGGGTACGTCTACTCTTTATTACAAAAACCCGAGGTTAGAAAACAAAAGAATCAACTTGGCTTGTTACAAAGATATTCAGAGTGTAGAATATAGAGAGAAATAGCCACTTGGGAAAACAAAAAAATGTAAAATAACCTTTTAAAAAAAATCTGAGGTATCGGTAGAAATGGAAATTCTAAAAAGTGTCCGGGGGGCCTCGACTACCAAGAGACTTTTAAAAAAACAATTTACGTAGAGTCCCGTTCATAGAAAATGATTATATATATATATATATATATATATATATATATATATATATATATATATAAAAAAAAAAAACGAGATAAAAGTTTTACCGAGTACGGATCTCTTGAAAGTTTTCACAAGTTGAAAATGCAATTCAATGTCTAGCGAGTTTGTTCTGTAGGAAATGTCTTTTGCTATTTTAAAACTCATACTTCACTCTTGCTCTTACTCCAGCTCTTTTCGGCATCCTTCTCACTCTCTTTTGCGCTTAGGTGGCATCGTGATAATATGTAAATATTCCGTTATCACCCGTTGGCCGCAGTCCCCCGAAGTTTGCACTAGAGAGAGCAGCCCAACATAGCAAGCGAACGAGCACAGGCGAGCGATTATTCCAAGCGCGTAGTAACTCGTGCAATTACCCGGCTTACGACAAATCGATAGCTTTTAATTACCGGGGGATATTTGCGAGAGCTGAGGGTGCGAGAAAATTTCAGGATTCTACTTGTCTTCAACCAAGAATAATTGCCCATTCAATCGGCTATTAGAACCAACATTTATTTTTTAATACCGTCTAAACCTATTTTATTTATGTTCAATTTATTGTTTAAAGACAAATTAAAATAGTCCGTTTTATTGTAAACGAAAAAAAAAAAAAAATCTTGTATTAATTTCATAAATTAAAAAAAAAATTATAATAATAAAGCACGAATGGCGACACGGTAGCGACTACATTTATATATAGACTCTCAGAAGCCGGCTTCCTTCTTTTCTTTATAGCAACGTTGATGCTTCCTCCTCCTCAATTTGGCGCACGGTGGAACTTTTAAAATGATTAGCTATTAAAATCCCGATAATTACATATAATCAAAAGCCTGGGGAGTGTCCTCTCCTCTGCATATACTTATATACGAGGATATAGTCGGCATCCTACAACACTTGTCTCATTCTTTCATCTTGCTTTACACACATTTAAGTATTTTCTGTCTCCTGTCCTCTTTATATATACTTACGAGGCCCGTTTATCGGCGTATAGCATAATGCTGGCTGGTTGGTTGCCGTAAAAGCGAGAGAGGAACATGCACATTATAAAAAACCCCTAATAACTGTTATCCATGATCTTGGGATATCCCGAGCTACGGGAGCATATACATTTTAAACGGGTGGGAGAACAAGACGACGAAAAATAAAATAAGTAGCTGGGTATGAGATGAGGTCCAAAGAGACTCGAGAATTGCTACTCTAGTAGTTAGCATTAAATAGATAATGGCTTAGAAAATATAATACTTTTAATCAAATACTTCCATTACCGTTACGTTCCAAATTTAATATCGCGTTAAATAGTTCAATTAAATATTTTTTCAATGCTAATGCTAATATTTGAATGCTGACTTGACGGATTATTTATTTAATTACTAGTTAATAAGAGAAATTTAATTATCAAAATTTATATTTAATGTAAAAATGAGCAATTAAATATTTAATTTTTTGGACTTATTACAACGAATGACTTGGAAGATGTACTGAGCTGAGCATTGAACAAAATATAATACGGTGAGAAAATAACACGAGAGTGCGCATTAGGGTCTGGTACTTCCTGCGTTTGAGATGATGAGAAAGTAACGAAAAAAAAAATAAATAAATAAATAGTATTGACCATAGTTAAGAAACTTATCAACTAAAATAACAATATTAAAGATTTAGATTCAGATAAAAATAATTAATTGAGAAATATAAATAATTAAATGCTCGGTACACATGTCGTTACGCGCGATTACTTTTTCTCAACAAAATTCCTAATGCATAACCAACCATGCAAGAATTTAAATGCAAATAAAAATATTGTTAAGGATAAAAATAAAAAACATAAATAATAATAATAATGGAATAAAAAATGACCCAAGTTCCCAGAGAGTGTGATCGGTTAGATTGAACAGTAAGATCTTTTCCCAGCTGGTTGCACAATCAGTGACACCGGATCCAACGGATTCTTTTCTCTTCTCATTTTCTAGTCCTTTGCACACTCATACTCATGCATATACATTTAAATAAACCTAACACCTACAGCATATATGTCTCCGGTTACTCAAAGTCACTTAGCATATCTTAAGGCGCGATAACTCGACCCGATGCACCAAGATCTTTAATTGTACATTAATTATGCACCCAAGAGAAAGAGAAAAAAAAGCGACGGCGCCAACTAACGCAGTTTGTGCTCCTGCTAAGTAATATAAAACTTATTCGACACAATGTTACTATTTTACCCCATGGAATATAATTTATAGACTTGAGGCTTATGATAATATGTAAGTGTATTAAATAATATTATAAAAAATATAAGAGGAAGAAAAGCGATGAGGGATATATCGTAAAAGTTAGTGAAGGTGAGTACGCGGGAGAAGAGATGAAGATTGTGGTGAGATAGGCGACCTGACGCCGCCGTCAAAACTGGTAGGCCTTGAAGAATTATGCGAACTATTCTCGCCGTAGTTTGTCCGCCGTAAATTTACGAAGGCTACTATACTACTATACTACTACACTACTTTGCTACACTAGCTGCTGTTGCTGCTGATGGACCATTCCAGCATCAACGCTCTCTAGGCTCGTCTTCGGGAATCGATTCTCCACGCGATTATCGATCTCATGTACAGGGACGAAATTCAAAATAACACGAGTAAAATAAATAAAAATAGTTATACTAATACCGAGGGGAATAAACCTAAAACTTATTTATATAAATATATACCCGTCTGAGATATTTATTTTTATACTTGTCGATATTGCGTAACAAGCTGAAGACGCGGTTTAATAAATGGCGCGGAGACAAGAGAGAAGATTGGACATTGATGCGAGTCTTTACGTTTCACCATGTTGGGATTCATCAGAGCTAACAACGAGAATATTTATTATATTTTATGTATGTATGTATGGATGTAGAAGAATGAGAAACTAAACGATAAAGATAGATGTTTCTATATTATATTTATGCAGAAATTTGCTGCGTCATCAACCGGCGATGCTCATCGTGGGAGTCTGATGGTTTTAGTTATCTCTTTACCTTGTACTGGTAGTACTATTGAGCTCCAAGATCCTTCGTCATTTGCATTCGACGGTCATACTAAACATCAGTAATCGGTTGTTGCGTTTTTAATCCGTCGATTCTTGTGACATTTATAAATTGACGACTTTGTAATGTTTATAAACATAAAAATTTAAACTACCGACTGCACTTGTGTTTAAAAAAATTATTTAATTTAAGCAAAGACCTCCCTGGCGACAGCAATTCAACCTATCATCTTGGTCTCTGGATGCGGTTTGTAATGTATAAGACCAAGTCCCGTTTATCTGAACGAGGAAGTCGTGGCAAATGGAGTTGCTATCTTAACGCACCTGGTTCACTTTAAAATGTATATAATAACCTATTATCGTTTAGTTGAGAAAAAAATATGTGCTATCTCTTATAAGAAATAAAAAATATTTAAAATGATGTTAAATTTTAAATAAAATATCAGACGTTAGCAAATGCAAGGCACGGGCTTCACTAAAATGTCTGAGGTCCAAGTAGGAGCGTGCTCGGGATGGTCGGTGCGCTCATTCGTTGGTTGGTTCGCTCGTGCCACTATGTGAATTCTAAAACGTGTCTGGGATACGACGGGAAGCCTCTACGCGGTCTGGAAAACCCAGAGGTTTCTCTGGAATACTGACGCACACATTTAGGATGTGAGCCTGTATGTTAAACCACATAGAGGTTTTGTCTCAAGCATTCAGTTCCCTGGACGAAAACGGACAGCTAAAGTTGACTTGCATGGAGTTCCATGAATTTAAATGAAATTCTTCGGGGAAAAGATAAAAAGAAATAATAAAAGTTTACTTTAATAAAATTTAGTTTGAGTGAACGCGGCTATCCCACGAGACACGTCAGTTGTTTTGTCGTATGTGAATAAAATTACAGTGAAATATAAATTTACTATTATCAATTGTGAATTTTTAATGTAATTAAAGATGATAAAAATGCAATTATACTTCATTAGCAGTCAAGAAGATTAGAGATATTCGGTATTGAGTGTCTTCACGTGGCACACGATCGATTGCTATTACACTACAGTAGGTATATTTATGTACATATATATGCCGTAATTTACATAGATATATATGTGTCTATAGAAGTGTGTGTGTATCGAGTACTAACTAAAGCACTCATAGGATCGTATTGGGAAGGCTTCTGGCTTGTTGCTACTGATGCTGTTGGTACTCAGTGCAATTGCCGTAGACTAGTGATGCAAACGCCGATCGAACCGTGCGCCAGACATTTACATTAACCTAATTCTAATTATGGTCGGTAGATTGAAGTACCCGTACCGTGCAGAGACGGAGGGCGAACCTGGAAATAATTGTTAGCGCACGCGTAATTACATCTCGATTTACAAGATACAAAATTTAATAATTATAGAGCTAAACATATTAAATCCACATACGTGATATTTATAAATTCTAAACTATATAATTTACTTGGCATGATGGCGAGCTAGTTCGTTGTACTTTATGAAGGACGAAAAATATTCACCCAGGACTTTCTCGGTCCCTCGGCATACACACGCTGTTAAGCTATATGTTTATCACCAGCTCAATCTCCATCGAATTAATTAGCATACTGAATACAAACACGCCGTTTGTGTTTGTGTGTTTTGTGTATAATGTCACTGCACACGAGATTATTGTCTCTAACTAGACTAGCCGAGCTTTACGTCAATCATTAATACCTTTTGTTCAAGTCTTTATTTATTTACTTTTTTTTATTTCCGTTCTCTACAAGAATATCTCATTAGAGACCCTTCTAATTAAATCGGTCTAACCTCGGATATTCGAGTTACATAAAACAAAGTAAATATTATACGGTTTAGATGGTAATTAATGTGTTATATGTATCCTACTATTGCAATTACAGTGAATACACTTGATGCGGTTCGCGTCTACTCTCGTTCCCGAGCTATTCATTCATTATTTTCTGATTTATGCATAAGAGCTGTGGAATTTCGCGAGTCGGAGAATTTAAACCATCCCGTCGTCTACTCTGTCATCCGCTTTTATTCTTCCAGACCATTATTATCATTGTTAAATATTTATACGAACATGAATATAAATTTTTACCACGAGCACGAAATTAATAATCTAAAGACGAATATTTAATAAAAATAAATAATAAATGAACGGATGGTTAATAGCAATCAGAATCAAGAGTTTTAGATAAATGCTTGTATTTTATCTGCGATAAAGATAAAGATGAAATGAATAGCGCTGAGGGCGGAACTGTTGGGTTCTGGTTGGCGTATTCCAGGGCGACCTTCGTTAATTGCCGAGTTTTCTTATTCACACCAGCGTACTCGATGCGTGCAATTTATTCGACATGTACGCAAACGCTAACGCGCCTCGTGTAGGCACCGGCAACAGGAGCAACAGAAGCAGATATATACATATATATAAAGAAATAAAAAAAGTAAATAAATAAAAGCCAAGTAAATACAGCACAGAGTGAGAAAGAGGACCGATCTCGTGCAGAGTACTAAAAGTATAGAGAAGATAAGCCTGTCTGGAGGGTGCTGAACCGTACGCACACCTCGTCGACGGCGTTATATTTTTTTTTTCACTAAAACTAAACCGTCTTCTGTATTCTGCACGCCGTAGACTATCTTTTGCCTCGCGTGTACACGTTAATGCCCCGGGAATCGTGTCTTCCGCAATTATACTAGCACCAGAACGTTTTCCTGTCTGTATCCCCCGTCTTTATACATCCATATATACATCTATAATACATTCACACATCCGTATATATATATAATACATATATATATATAAAGATATCGACTAAAACCTTTTGCCCTTGCACAATTTCCCGTGCGACCACGTGACAAAGGCCGTGAAATATTATTTTCATTGGCCTTTGATCAGAAACGCGGTAAATTGACTCCCTGGAGACCTGGGAAGGAATAGAGGAGAATAAAAAAATAAATAAATAAGCTCAGGATATTTTCACTTTGCGTCGCTTTAGCTCACTCGGACGATGCCCCTAGTGGGTCATCACGGGCACTTTTATCTTTCTTTCTATTGAACAAATCAACTGGGGCGAAGCTGACCAACGGTCATACCTTATGTATGACGTGACATCGAGAAAGAGTCCAACCATCCAGGGGAATATATATACATACATACATGTGGAAATCGAGTCATTTCGTATTCCAGCACTTTCCTCAGGATCTGACCCCACTACGTGCACCAACTATGGACCACTCACCGGTCAATGTCTGCTAAAATGTTATCCTATATCTACAAATGTACCCACTGTAGTTGTGAAGTAAGCAGTTGTCAAAGTAGTAGTAGCAGTAATAGTAGTGGTAGTGGTAGCAATAGCAGTATAGCTTTCACATACATTTATTAAAACTGTCCTGTCTCCATTCCGCTGTCCATAATGGCTCGCTAATATTTAATGATCGCCATAATCAAACAATTCGTCACACCAGATAAAGACGTTGCGGAATAAATAGAATGTTGTAAAAAGTGTCGTATCAATAATGAGAAAAGCGGTGCGTTAATGATTGTATTGAGTTGGCAAGTGTCGATCTAAGTTGTTACCGATCTTTCTGTTAGTCGGTTTAACTCGGCTCTTTTAGCTAAATTGCATTAATATAAGGTACTACATTATTCCTGCGTATGAAGAGATGCATCGCGTGCTATCGAACCGGTTGGATATAATAGCGCAAGTTATTCGTTCCATACCAGAATAAACAGCGTTAATTGTACAATAAATTGCTCGCTAAAGAGCACTCGATGTGTATCCGGCGCCAGTCACTAAGGAACATCTCCTTATCGGGTTTTGCTTTAAACAAATTGCCAAAGCTTAATATTTCCTCAACCTGTATGCTCAATAAATATATTTTTTTATGCCAACATAACCATCTACATTTTATTTACTCGTAAGCCGTAAACACTCGTTAGGATCTGACCGGAGGAACTTCCTGATAGATTTATCTAGGAAAGCTCGATTAAATAAATACTTAATACCCAGTACTTAATATTCAGTAAGTTGTACAGTTACATGTTTTGATGAAAAATCGATGGGAATATTTATTAATGGTTTTTTTGTGTGAATAATTTATCCAAGTTTAATGATTGTAACTTAATAACTAGAAGTGTATTGCGAAAGAATTGACATGAAAATTCATCGACTTAAATGGAGTTAAAGACTGAAAGTCCGGTAGTAAGTAGCTGCGGCTTTCGTTTGATATTCTTTGGAAGGAATTGGCATCCGCAAGTCTGTCAAACGACATCTTAAGCAGACACGTGCGCCTTTGTAAGACTTGATGGCCCGTTTGTACACGTACTCAACTTGTTTTATATGTACATATGTGTATGTAATGTAAGTGAATGGTGTAATAGTGTACCGCAGAGATATACAAGTAGGAAATTGATCCTGACCGAAAGGCAAGAGATCTCAAAGTATATAAACCGCAAGCAGTTTAAAAAGACAACGATCGTCGTTGCTCGTCCAACAAAAGTATGGCTTTAAATTAAGCAATGTATCTTTTGTTAAGTGATGTGTGTGCTACGTTGTATAAAACATTGTATATAAATTTATATATATAGTAAGTAAGTGTATGTTTATATAAAAGTGATGCAGGAGAGAATGGAATGGAATGAGATGATGGGATGCAATGAAATGAGTATATGGAGTGAGAGATGAAACGTGATGTCTGACGACACACGATAGAGTTCCCTAAAGACGAATGAAAGTCACGGACTAGAGAGTTATGTGGATTTTCTTGTGAACGGATATTATATCCCAGCAGAGAGTCATTCTCTACCCGACTTTGGATGCCACCAGGAGGATTAAACGGTGCGAAATGAAATAAAAGGAATGAAGAGAGAGAGAGAGAGAGGGGGAGACTAAGACAAGGGAGAATATTGATAAAAAGAGACACTTGATGTGTGTAAAGGCAAGAGCTGAAGTATTGAAGCTGAAAGAGGGCGGCATACGTGCGAGCATCCACCCCGGCAAATAACCAATCCCAAATATGCCCAATTAGCTGGCTCTGACATAATAAGTAGATAAACAACTTTAAATCCTCGCACCGCGGCGGTAAACATCACACAGAGAAAGTTCTAGTGAGTTTTTGCCAACGCACAAGTTGTACACCCCTGCTGTGGTATCTCTGACTAAGTTGCAAGAACGTTTGAATCTCGGGTGATAGCATTTAAGGAACGATTTAGTCACCCGTTCGTCACGCGCATCGTCGGCTTCGCTTTCTTTATATAGCTGATGCTTCTCATTCTCACAAGACTTAACTTATTGGGATCGTGATGTATAAGCGATAGTAGAAGAACCTTTCTGAAAGAGTAATTCCAAACAGAGAGTATTACTTTTTTACCGGTCCTCAAATGATATCCAAAAGAAAATATCATCGTGCCTTAAATTATTCTAATAATGTTATTCTTTTATACTTTTTTATTTTATTTTCGGTTCTTTTTGTATCGAAATTAAACACGAGATGTTGCGTTTTGTATAAGACATAATGGCTGCAAATAACGCTTGGGAGTGTAGATCGCAAATGGAAATCTTGAATGTGTTTTGTGGTTGAATTCCGCTCAACAGAGTTGGGGAGCTTGTAGGTCACCGTCCACTTGGGTTAAACACAAATGAACGATGTACATGAGATTAATCACAAACGACGAGAGTTTCTCTGGTTTAATTCTCAGATGTCCCTTTTCTAGCTTCACCACCAGCTCTAGCTCATCCTCAACTCCCTGGCAGTACTTTCTGATGGATGTTACGAGGGAGGAATTTTAATGACGTCTTCCGACTTCCTTCCCGGAGGGTCGTCGTAGTCGACGGTCCTGTAGTAATACGTACGTAGATTTGATAACAGAATGGTTAGTATGTATAGATATATGTATCTCCTTTATTCAATGGGGGTTGGATAGCTAACGCGTTGCAATTTCGCGGCGGAAGAAATACAAGAGGGGATGACGCGATTTCGTTGAGCATAAAGAGGATAATTCAACCGAAAATTATATCTATATATGAGAGGGTATATATCTACATATGTACATGTATATAGATTTAGGTTAAGGACAGATAGTTCTGTGGAAAGTAATAAGAGAAGAGGATAGACGAGGAGAAACGTGAGTGGAGCTCGACTCGGTGGATGAGTACGTGAGTGGCATGCGTGAGGGCGGTTTCCCTCTGCCACCGTCAGCATCGGCATCGGGATGAGTGGAACACTACGCGAAATACGACATACGACACGCGGAAGAAAGAGACAATGCAAGACTGCGGAGGGCGCCCGGAAACCCTCGGCAGCACGTAATCTATTTGTCGAGAGACCGCAACGGCTGCAACTTCATTCGCGTTTCCACGCACGGGGTAGCTATAAGGCGTGAATTACGAAGGGAACTGTTGAGGGTGTTGCACCCCTATTTCATTTTATTATCTATTGTTTCTTTTGCTTTTTCTTTTTATAACCTTTTCAAACCGGTCGGTCTGCATGGCCTAATGTTGGAAGCAGATTGTTGACGTTTAAAATTATTTAGAAATGTTTATAACGGATAGCTAGAAGGGACAAGCGAACCAACCGTTTTAAATATATATATATGTACGGATGATATGAAAACAGGAGCGCGTAAATGTATAAGCGGCGTCATACGTGCTCGTCTCCTTCTTATTCTCATCGGTTTTCGCAGAATAACGAGCTATAAAAGGCGTCGCTTTACTGCTTCCAGGACCGAAAACGCATTAACGCAGATCTCGCGGGCCTGGCCATCCGGCAGTAGTTGAGCCAGTCGACGAACGACTGACGATGGGTGGCAGACAGAAAAACAAAAAATAATAATTTCCGTATGTATATGTATATGTTTTTATATATTCCTCAGCATATATATTGGTGCTTACGACATACTGCTTAGCCAACTACCGTGAGATTGTGGATATTTGCATTCTAATTATCATCAGCTCGAGAGGAGTCAAGACGATGAAAGCTGAGGATCGTAAAGCCCCGTTCAATCCTGCTCCAATTATTTATCTTATCGCTCACCAGTACCGAGTATCGGTTTACTTGCTTTAAAACTCATCACTGTCTCTTTATAATAGTGAGTGCGAAACAACGTGTGCGGCCGACATTAAAGACACCACAATAACTCTCGGCTAAAAGTCGTCATTTTTAGACTAAACAATTTTTATCATAAATGAGCCTTCATGTCAGGAATAAGAATTTTCCAAATAGTCTTTTATCATACCGATGAATGCTAGTCCGCGTGTATTTTCTTGTCAGACTACATGTGTTTATAAGACTCTTGAAGCCTCAATAGCACAATGCCTAACATTATATACGAGTAGAATTTAAAATAAACTCCTCACACCATCATGAAGACTTATACTGACTGTTTTATAATTTTTTCTAACTATTTTTTCCCTTGGACTTTAGCTCGTACTTGTTTTTTCTCGACTCAGATGTACTCGGTCTTGTGTAGCTGCAGATAATAAAAAAATGCAACTAATTAACGAGTAAAAAGTCGAGAGAAAAGTTTTTTTCCACCGGCTAGTGTAGTCTTGTTTAATGTAAAAAGTAAGATAGAAAATATAGCGGAGGAAAAAAAATAAAACGATATGCCTTGAAGCTACAAAAGTCTTGTTCTTGTTATTCTTTATATTCTGCCGTGTGCTTAAGATCGCGCACGGCTCTGACACAACATTATTCTCTCACATTTTTCCTCTTTTTTCGATGCACTATTTTTTACTTTTTTTTTACGCCCGTTTTTTGTTGCCGTTCTTTTCTCATTCGGTTTAAATTAACCGATAGTCTACTAGCCAGACATATCTACCTCACGGCCTGCAGCTGATGTGCAGCCTTACCAAACACCAGAACGAGTTCAACAGAAATGCATCCAAATCATTATTATTCTTAGAAATTATTAGATTATTTTGTGTAGCTTTTATCTTGACCGCATCCGTTTCGTTGAACATATTTAAAATAATAATCAAATCTGTTGTTGTGATTCTGCTTTGACTCATTACCAAAAAAAAAAAAAAAATTGCTAACAAATATTTCAGTGTCAGTTTCATCCGACTCTAGAGTAAAATCTATTTATAGTTGATCATAAAAAAACTGTAGTATAATGAATATTAAAAAAATGAAACATTGCATTATGAGCACGCAGACGATGCGCTCTGAATCTCCGTCAGTAATGGATTTTTAAAATAAAAAACACCGTAAGCCAATTACCGTGGGTGTGAATGCCAAAAATTATTCAGTATTAACTATGTAGCGCTTTTCCAACATTAGCATCATCTTAGCAGACAAGAACATCAGCAGTTAGTTCGAAAGTTAATGAAGATAAAGTATAAATATATATAAATAATATGTACATATTTATTATATATTCACATATTTATATATTTAAAAAGGTTTCATGCCCATGATAGATCTTACCGCGGTTAGCAGGCAATATAAGTGTGTGTATCTCACTTAAATAATGAATAACCCAAGAGTTCACCACCATCAAGCAAACTTACCCATGGCGTCTGAAACAGAAAAGAAAGACAGAATGTGTTAGTCTCGACAGGAGAGTTTAGCGTCACGCAAAGTACCCGCCACTACACATACCATAAATGTCTGTGCTATTAGTCTAAAAATTTTAGCGTCAGGCGATTACACACACAAAATACTCTTTCTCTCTCTGACATACACACACACACACACATGTAAACCTACACACACACATATGTACACAAACACACGCAGAAGCAAAAAGTGAAGCAGAGAAATTTCATGGATCGTTGACTACTTAGCGCGTGCACTCTTAAACCGGGAAAAGGACGCCAATTTATAAATATATATCTATATCTCTATGTATGTATCTGAGTAAGTAATGTGCTTTATGTAATATGTGGAAGCCGCGCAGAAAGAGCGTTCCCTCATAATTTCACGAGATAATCTAATGGCGTGGGCACAAGACAACCAACTGCACTGAGCTCTTCTGGTCGGAGAGTATATCTGAGTTTGTCTATCTCTATTTATCACTTCTTAGGCGGTAACTTTTAACGCCACTGTCTTTTATATATTTATTTATTTATTTATATATATATAAATATATAATGTAGACAGCAGAGCCATAAGGAACTCACACGGTTTTAAAAATAATTTATTTATTATTTTTTTATTAGAGCGTATGTGCGAAAATTAAAGTTATTCGCATTGCGCTGCACTCTCGAGCGTGCCAATCTAGTGCGATCGACGCATACCAGACGCGGGAAAAAATTTAATAATGCACATTTACTCGGTTTGTTTGAGTTTCAAAGAGAATATTTACACCCAGTCATTAACCCATTAGTATTGGTGTTAAAGCTGCTGTTTTATCGCTTAGTCAGTGTTATTTATTAATTTAATTAAATTATTTTTTTTTAAATTAAAGAGTCATTTGTTACAGAGAAATATTGCATGAGGGTTTAAGTTAGAGGGGTTAAAAAAATATGAGGTTTTCAGACGTTTCCAAGGATCTACTTTAATTTGTAGCACGTTCTTGTGTGATGAGAGAGTTAAGCAGGAGGAGAGAAGAGGGTTAGTTAGTGAGTACTTTGGGCGGCATCGTAAGGCGACCCTTCCTGGTCCATCTTAGTGCTTTTTTTTTTTCATTCTTCCTCTTCTTCGTCTTCTTGCGCTCACGATTTTTGCGCGGTAAAACATCCTACCTAATTAATTTAAACTCGGTAGGAACGGCGACAACAACTGCAACACTGGAATTCACCGCAATCGTTGGAGGTTTTCGTGCACTCGAAAAATAAAATAAATAAGGATAAAAAATTTTATAAAAGTTTAATCTGTGACTGGGCACGTCGCGTCTTTACCCGAGAAAGGGAATTCGTGTCGCTCATCTAAAACTCAAGCCCTCGCGTGCGTTTAATTTAATCTCTGTTAATATAATTATGACGAAAATAATAAATAAAAGTAAAAATAAAAACAAAAAAAAATTTTAATTAAATTAGACCAATAGTTTAAATTATTTGGAAAAAAAATACTTTAGAATTATTATGATAAAATCTTAATAAATTACCACTCGTTTATATAAAGATAATTAATAAAATAAATAAGACGTAAAAAGATGATGATCGACAGCAAAATTAATACATCGGACATTAGATAACGCATGTATGCAAAAGATTAAAAAAAAATAATAAATGAAGGAGTAATTATAATAATAAATGATTGAATTTTCTCACATGGAGGTAATAACTCTGCGAGAAATAAGGAACGTTTAATACGCGTAATTAATGCGATTCCAGCGCAACGTGTCCGCTCGGCCATGACAGAAGTCTCATCGGTATAAGTGGAATCCTTGCTTGGCATTATCGCTTCATTACCCACCCGCGCGTATCGAAAAAAATATATTTTTCCTCCACATGATTGCTAATTATTATTAATAGGCGCGATGCTATCACGTAAAGCTGCCTGAGACCTTGACATTCCGGTTGTAATTTTTCAATTGAAAATTGAACGAAAATTGATCTACCGAGCAAGCGAAGAAGAAACAAGTCTTCGATATTTTATATATTTATACTGAGTAGTGGAATTTTATATTTTTAGTGATACTTTGAATGGAATTGGTCAGTTTCGAAGCTATCGTGTGTTAAGGAATATATTTATATGTACACATATGGCGTGACTTTGGAGCTTCTATTTCATTAAAAAGTCACGCGATACAACGTAAACGTCCGGGTAACATTGTCATTACGACTTCCTCATTGCGTTGTAAAAAAAAAGTAAATGAAATACAAATTTACGGGCAATAATTTTCCGGAGATCTAAAGAATAAACTCTTTATCGGACACAAATAAATGTCAAGCAAAGTGTTATTTTAAATAATAAAATATATAAATATATAATGACTATGAGCTGAGGTGTTGTGGAAGCATAAGTGAAAAGATCAAAGACAGGTGGCAAACATCCGCATACTCTGTCTGGCGAACTAGGTCGGTAGTTTTTTTGGTATAAAATGAAATAAAAGACAGAGACAAAAGTGTGTCTGAAGAAGGAAGAAATTAAAGGGTGAAGAGAGAAGTTGCCGTCGAGTGGTTAATTGGTGTTCTATGAATTCGAAGGAGATTACCGCGAACTCGCGAGCCACCAGACAGTACCAACAACTGCTTCTTTTGCTGGTGCTTCTTCGTATTCTTCTTGAACTTCTCCTTCTTCTTCAGCAGTTGCACTTTAATTTTATTTATTTTATTTGTCTGCTCTGGTTCAGTTGCACTGACTGAAGAAGAAACCGAGCACGACATTGTGAGAGAGACTCAGACTCAGAGCCAAAGCCAAGAGCCAGACGAAAAGACGGTGTACAAGAGACTTTTAAATGTGCAGCAGTCCACGTTGTTGCTGATGCAAGAGAAAGAAAGCCCGGCTTGGTCGCTTCCATTCAGGAATTTTAATTATAAAATAGTTGATTAACTCAGTAGGGTTTTTGCCGTTCCCGGAGCGTCCTCAACTTGACGCAGACACACGTTCCACCGGCTCTTGTATGTGCGTGACACAAACACCGTGCAACTTGTGTTTCACCAGTGAGAAATCCGATGGTTCTCGATCACAATTTTAAGAATATCTGTCAATAAATATTTCCGCTTTCTCACCTGACTTTTCTGACCGTTTGTTGAACTGCCCTTTGTACCAACAGTTTTCAGATAAATTGATGATCAGTAAGATAGATAAGTACGGAGTCTGTTTGTTAAATATTTATTATTGTTGTAATCAATAAATATTTCTTTTTAAATGACCGGATACTGCCACATCATCATCCCACTAAAGCAGGTGCAAATGTCGATGGTATCTGCGTGCAGGTAATTCTCAAAGAAACGTATAACGACCGGATTTGCGTTCTACTCTCGAGTCATTTAAATATATACATGTATAGGTATATTTTTATAAATTTTATTTCTCCGATGTTGATCCCAAGCAAACAAGTCCAACGAAACAGCATTCTGCTGGAGATCAACGACAAGAAGATTAGGTGCAGCTTACATTAGTACAGGATATTTTTATCTGGGAAAATCAGTTTCATCAGGTCAGCTATATAACTAAAAACCTAAATGTGTTCAGAGGTTGGGAACCATGTATATATACGATCTGTAGGATAGACGTCTGAAAGATGAGGAGGTAAGATGGGTAACATGGACGATGATGCGACACCCAGAGAAAACATACATGTGAATTCCACATGATTATCTCTCAGTCTAAAACCCGGTTTGCTTTCTCACTCACTCGGTATGCTCAGCATTCGGGGTTCGATATTAAATGAAATATTCCACTGAGAATAAGACAGCGGGGTCGTTAGCCAAGTGCCTCCTCATCAAAAGAGAATGCATTCTACGTTCCTCAAATAAGCTAGACTATAACTATGTCCCTTCGTGCAAAAACCATTTACTCATGAGCTAGTTAATTAATGCCACTAAATGCACAATGAATATTTTAACATCTCTGTAATTTGAGACACTGAAATATTTGTAAGATTATTTTTTATTTTTACTTGAGGTAAATTTAAGTTTGTCTAAAAAATAAACAAAAATTAAAGACATCACGAGTGGATAAAATCGTGAGGAGGTCGTCGCTGTAGGTCAAAAGTTGTATCACGATGGGAGGCCATCATTTTTTTTATTCAGGCTTTCATGCCACCAGTTGTATGATCTTGTGTTCTGAATGCTGCTCCTCTGGTTAAAAAAAACCAAAGCTAAGACACTTGTGTTGTCCAGCAGACCAGAGTGCTGGTGTGAATACAATTATTTAAGTAAAAAATATGCAGCCTACACAACTGTTAATATTATGTTCGCCCCCACAAATAGGTACCTGTGACAATAACCCAGATGTCTGACTAGACTAATATGGAGCAGAACGATGGTAATGATGGCCAAAATCAAGACTAAAGACTAAAGACCATGAAAATGAAACAAGAGCAAGACAACACTCAAATAGAAAGGCCGCTGTAAAAAGTTGTAGCCGACAGACGTGGAATTATTTCGTTGAGCATCATCAATATATATATTTATATGTATATATGTACCCATATGCATGCCGTAAATTTTTAAATATTCCACATGAATAAACAGCAAGCAGTAATATGCGTCTGAAATATTGTAAATTGACCGGCGATACAAAAGAAGTTGTTGATTTAATCGAGAGACTTTCATATCGACATTCCAAAGACGAGTCTACTACTCTTGCTACTACTGCTCTGCTTCAGTCTTGAGCCAAAGACATTCCTGACAACCCAGCGACCGAGTGCTGGTCCAGGCAAGCGAGAACACAGCTATATACATTAATGCTACAAGAACAAAAGAGATGAATAGAGTTCGCTAAAAATGCAATGCACACTCGAGTTGTTTCTTCTTCACATTATTATCTCGAGCGGTCAGTAAGTGCACCGAGAAAATAAGACGACGTCATGTTGTGTTGGCTCTACTACCGTCCTAACGTCTTGACTATATCTGTACTTATCTTAGTCTAGCTCCTGATGGCGATGCCCATCGCTACTTGCATCGTCATTCCTCTTTCTCTCTTAACGGCTACAATTTCTACCCATAGTTGTAGTTTTAGTCATAGTCTTGGTCTTGGTCTTAGTCTTAGTCGAGTGACCGGCGAATTACAATCATTGCACGCTATTTTTTATTTTAAATCTACGCGATCCCCGAGTGATAAACTCGCTCAAGATTTTATGGTTCTTCTAGCGTAAGCTCTTTTATTGAGCAAAAAATGATAGCTTTGTACGCGGAACTCTTTCCTTCATGGCTCTCCTCTTTTGCTACCATGACTTCTTAGATACTTTTGTACCTGTATTTTTTACGCTGTACCACTGTCTTTTATCCTGCACGTATCTTAATATGTGTTATGCTATAGACTCCACTATATACGAATATATATATATATTTATAAGTACATGAGAGTCGCGAGTACTCGAGTACTGCACCAGTACGCAACCGTACGCCTACACCTTAACCCATTCCACTTGATGTAATGGCAAGCGGCTGTACCATTACGATGAGTTTTCATCGCGCACCGTTATTGTACTTACATATATGCAGGCATTATTATATTGTACATCCTTATGTGCTATTTTAAATGGACCATTTGTATGCCTACTTTCAATTTAAGTATTATTATGCTGCATACAATCGATAAAAAAAAATTTATTATTGTTTATTATGCTAATAAACTCAATCTATGATTCATTGATTTTAAATTAAATCAAAAATTTTTTTTTTCAACAAATGATTGTGTGAAATAATTGTCATAAGTGTTTTTTCTGCCCACATCCTGCGATACCCAGAAATAAAAATATTTAGTTGTAAAAAAAAGTAAAAATAGTCAGACATGGTCTCTTAATATTTTTGTCTCACCGGCGTCGGTGAGATTAAACCGTCTGATAAAGTGAAAAAGTCTTCTGGTAGAAGTGAACAACATTACGAATAAGAGAAGAAGACGAGGACATCGCGAGAGAAGTCTCGTCTTATCATTAAGTGAAATGCCATGTCCACTATCTTCCGCCTCTCGCGTTTGCCCTCTCTCATCGCACTCGCTCGTGTTTCACGACTCGTTCTTTCACATACACACCTATCACCTACCTCCCCCGTTAATATATATCTATACCCACATTACGAGTATACAGATATGTACATATATAAGTATATTGCTATTAAGTGTATTTATATACAGACTAGTAGAATAAGTATATGAGTGTTTCACATCCACGGTTTTAAGTCAGGTGAGAGGGATATCGGTCGTGGCCTTTTGCAACCATAAAAAAATTCACCAGACCACATATATGTAGATATCCACATATATATATATGCATACATACTACTAAATACGAGAGCTTGAAATCTAAGGTTATTAATAAGCCCGAGTGCTATCTAACGCAATTAGACGCAGTCTCGCTTCAGTACCATCGCTGCAATACGTGTGAGATAGCGTTCGTTTACTTGGCAAAAAAGATTCGCCTCACTTTTATTTTTGCTCTCTTCTCAATCCTGCTAAAACATTTCTCAGACATTTTCAACCTATCGGCTTTTAAATAAAAATAAAAATATAAATGAGAAAAAAGCGCAGCTAAAAATGATCGCTAATTGATAATTAATATTTCATTTAAGGTTGCGGTCGCTGATCTCAGTAAATAAAACAACAAATTTAACAAGCTAATAATACAAGCATATTCATGGCGACAGATATAAATAGTTAAGAGTTTACATAATTAATTCAAATTGAGATGCCGTATACTTATGAATGTACAATAGTATATAAATAGGAGCAAAATGTTGGTATGAAATAACACTGCAGTCTTTAAATAAATTTTCACTTGATATTTTTAAATCAATTTAGCTAATGGTCATTTTCTGTGCACTCATATTTTTTAATTACGCAGACATAACTATCGCTCATTAAATGTTAATATGGATAAAAAGTAAAAAAATAATGAGATGTGATAGTTAATTAATAATGAAAATTACCATTTTCATTAAAAATAAAATAAATTGATTTAATTTGAATAGCATTAAATGTTTTATAAAAATAATTAATTTAAATGTAATTATGTAGATCAATGAATTAAATTAATTATTACTAAATTAGTATCAACTCAAGGTAATTGTAAATGGAATTGGTATTAAAAGGCCCTTTCATAATTGGTCACCCGTAAATAATTCGAATGGCATTAAAACAATAGACTATCGAGCACTTAAGTACATGTAATACAACTATAAAAGTCATTTAAAAGTCTACTCAAATGCCAGTAAAAGCTGGAGTAATTCTGAAAACAAAATAGTCAAACATTTTTCTAATTCAAGCCAATTAATTTTAAAAAGTATCTCTAGATAAAAATAAAACAAACTAAATAAATAAAACCGTTCCCCATTTTAGCAAATAAGATTGTATCTCGCATCGTTAAACTGGATAGCGAGTCGACGAGCAGAAAGAAAGAGATATATTTAAAAAAAAGAGAGAGAGAGAGAGAGAGAGAGTTCTCTCTTCAGAAGAGCCTAGTTATCGTAGGTGTCTGCTCGTAAACACTCGGGCATTTACATAACGAATGACATCTACAGAGCCAATCATACATGCCAAGTCCTGTGCGAGTGGACTTGGGGTACCACATATACACATATGTGTTGTGGATTCTTCTCATGCATACCTTTCTCCTAACGCGGCCGTTGGTCCCAAACGACTTCACTTGTATACATCGCCGTTGTCGTTCATCCTCATCCTCGAGGTCTTGCTTTTAGTTTTAGCCTCAGTCTTGGTCTTGGTCTCTACATATCACTATATATGTATATCTATACATACACTGTCGATAAGACTGGTTACATGATTTGCGTTTCTACCGTGACGTTTACTCGTCTCATTCGACATACCCACGATCTACCAATTGAATAATAAAATCCAACACAACCCGGAAACCTTATAAAGATTCAACGTACAGCTTCTTATTAGTTTTATTTCACTCTAGTTATGCTCGTACTTACATACATATACCAGCTCAAGTAAATAGTCAATTGGAATCAAGAAAACGATAAATTTATTTTTTTTTTTAAATTATTTCTCAATAGTTAAAATAAATAGTGAATATATATATGTATGTATATATAATACTACAACTAACGTTGTGATCTCCTGTCGTCCTAATTTGTCGATGGAAATTTAATTGACGATAAAATCTAGTCATTAGTTTCTCTTGTGTGGTTTTATCGTACAATTGATCATGGAAATACTGTTTTATCATTATTATTATTATTATTATTATTATTATTATTATTTTTATTATTATTGTTAATGTTGCTGTTGTTATTAATACAAACGTCTCTGTTGTATGTGGTGTAGCAATAATACTTAAAACAAAATAAAAATGCAGCGTATATATAAAAGACCGTGAATGTTTTTTACCCGTACCACCTGTCGTTCGAACGTGAATCCGCCTATATGTCTTTTCATTTCAACTTTATACAACTCCTCCGCCGGTGTAATTCTTTATTCCGATTGAACCGATCCGCTGTCATATTTCTTGCTGCGTCGTTCACTCGACGACGCAATTTAGAACTCTATAAAATGCCGATGTATATACCGGGTTATCCATACTCAAGCTTACTTTTTCTTGCTTTGTATACATCCCCAGGCTTTTCACTTCACTCGGTTATAAATACATACAGGCATACGCGAGGATCAGGATGATGATGATGATGATAGTGATAAATAAAATAAATAAATGAATGAAAATAAAAAGTTATGAGTGTATTTAGCTGCTTTGGGTGTGGCATCATGTTAAGATGTAATTACGACAATCAATTATTGGTAATTAATTTTATTCACACCTCGTTCGTTATTTCTGATGCTTACCAGTTGTTTTATATTTATAAATATATCAAGCTTATACTGTGATAAATTTGATATGACAATCTAGATCCGCAGGTATCGAGACGTTCATTTCCGCGTTTAGAACGGCTGCTAATTAAATTAGTTGGTATAGTAACTGGGAATTCAATGGCAAGTTCTTCAAGCAACTTTTGATTTATTTATTTATTTTTTTTTTTTTTTGAGTTCGTTGATCGATTGAGTTACATTAGTAGACGATTAACTCCCACGACTGGACTCGAGACTGAAAGATAGCGAGGCACGCGAGATAGCTGGATGATGGCAAATATCACACATGCGCGATGCCAATGAGAATATAGAGATATAGATGTAGATGTAGATGTAGATATATATACATATAATATGGAGGAGAGTCGAAACGACTAGCTCACGCGGCACTCCCGCAAGCGAACCCACTTGTGGCCGATCCGAGGGGCAATAAACATAATGGCGCGTCGTTAATTAAGTGGATTTTCCAATCAAGATTCAATCGGTCTCGGTGTAAATGTAAATGGGATATTCAGTATAAATGCATGTATTGTATGCACGGGAGTGTACGTGCGACTAAGAATGGAATTGAAAGTCGATCAATGTATAACTTTCATTTTCATAAGGGTTTCCTTTTATAAACTAATAATAAATTACGAATATTATTATTTAAATTAAAAAATAAAGGAATGATTTAATGCGGGCTGAATAGCAGTTATGAATCGAGTTTTTGTGTTATTAAAAAAAATAAGACTTTTATAAAAGATGAAATAAGTGAAATGAAATGACGCGTGTGTGCGTGAAAATTATGCAAATATATGAGAGTAGAATATAACTCGCGCATCAGCATGAGAGACTGAAGCACCGCGGGGGCTTGCCGAGGAGACAAAGTCACAGCAGGATTCTGTTTCTATCTCTGAAACTACCCCCCGTTTGTTCGTCGAATCCTCCGTTCAAATGAAATTTTCCACAACATTGCATTTGAATACGATTAAAGCGAGAGATAAAAAGCCCGCGAGTAAGTGAGTGAGGGAGCGAGTGAGCAACCGGCAGCCTCAGGCATGATCAAACTGACTGGATTGCTTACTATATACCATCCACTCGTTACAATCGCTCTAAATCGAATCGTAACTTATAATGTATCCATTCCAATAAGCGAGAGGATAGAAAATATCGAGAGTTACCCCCGCGGCGGCATCTGCGTGATTCATCGGTCGGTAACATGGATTGTCTTGCTAATACCACTTTGCTATCTACTCCACTGTATACTCGACGCTCTATAGCCCTCCATTAGTACGTTGTATATGAAACCCTTGCATCAGACACACCACAGTCACGATACTGTCCCGCAAAATCGAATAATTTCAATTCAATCCCCTGTTGTATATTTACACCCACTCGACTCTCAAGAAGACTCGTCTCACATTTCTACAATCAAATTATTACAATCAAGTTAACTAGTATCAGTCTTCAGATTTATCCAGACACTTGAATAAGTGCAGTGTAATATAATTTTATATTTAAATTTAATATCAATAAATAAAATTATAAATATTTCGCTGTCTATTGGGGTAGATATCGAAAATAAAATTAATCTCAGGTATCGTCTGACGTACTTCGTTTTGACATTGACAAACGGGTATCAAACATGACGTAACAACACTCTCAAGATGTACTGCAGAATCACTTTGACGGGTTCCATCCACGAGAAATTTTTATTTTCGTCAAACATTTTTTTTTTCTCGTCCAAGCTACCAATATACCATCCATGTAGACCAGAGTCCTCAAAGCCGTTCTTCATCCCCAGCAAACCCGATACACGACGTCTACCAAGGCAATAGCGAGCAAGAAGCACGTGTGCGTCAATATACGTGGTGGATTTCCCAAGAAGATCGGTATATACTGCTCAAGAGCAATATACACGTCGTATATCACCTGGCTCAGCTAATGCCGGGTGAGATGTGCGTGAGGCTATCTACGCTCCATAAAACACTCAGATAGTATAGCGGGGGCGACCCACCAAACCAGAGTAAAGTCCAGAGAGAAATTATATATCTATAGCTGTATATAGATTGTCTGCTCGGAAACAACGAACAGTTACCGTATTTAAGGTAAGGGCGGATGACTGTCAACGCAGGTGCAAACATTCTCGTCATAAATAGCCATCGCTAGAATTTTTACCGAGCTCACTGAACGTTTACAAACTTAATTAGGGCGTGGTCGTAACATCTTTCTTTTTTTTTTTTTCGAAAGTATGTTATATATTTTATTTATATTAATAGTTCCTCTGGTTGATTGCATGCTCATATTTATATACATTTATATAAAGACTTGGAATCAATTAATCATAAAATACAATAATGGCTAACACCTAGAGGTACCTAATGCCTAACGTGATAACCAGCAATTTGGGCAGTTTTGTAAGTAAAAGACGAAGAAAGATATTTAAGTATCGATGGTCAAGGTGTCGTTTCTAATGGTACATGTGCGTGATGCTTTATGTTGTTGATCCATTCAATTGCTTTTATATTTAAGTATATAAATATATGGAGTCGGCGAGTGTTAAAAGGTAGGTTGGTATCGGCCAACCCTCCGTTAAACGTAATTCTGCACTCACCTCTTCGTTTTCATCTTAATTTATTGCCTCATCTATACACAATACTAGCAACGGGCTCTAACAGTTGGCAAACATGAACTATCTTACCATTAGTTAAAATTTTTACTCATTTAGTCTTATTTATATATATTATTTTTTTCATACATATAACGGAGCCTCAAGTGTTTGTGTAAAAAAAATTGAACAGACATTATTTATTTTTTGGTCTGAGCTCAAGTTTTGGTTTTGGTTTTTCTTTTGCTTTTCGTGTAATTTACTTAAGAAAGATTATTGGCAGATGAACGCGAGTGGCAGTTTCGCTGCTCGAGCTGTTAACTCAATGAGATATTGTGTGTACGTATGGACAGACACTTGATGAGGCCCACGCGAGACCTGTGTACACACCAGCTACGGTAGCAAAGTCCCGTGTGTACGTTTCAACGCGTTCTTGAGAGCTAACCAAAGGGGTAGGATACATATATGAATGTATATGTATATATATATGAAAAACGGTATAGAGGGTACTCATGTTTTGAGATGATGTTGGGTTAAACTAACAAAGACTTACGTACGTTACTTATGTTTGGGTGTGTTTAATAAATGTATTTACTTGTAGATTGTATATATCTATATATACATATATAAGTATACATTTGGACTCGGGCACTACCCACTCGTGTCATTGGCTTTGGTTTTTGAATATTAATAATTTTTTGCTATTTAAATTTGAGTCGTAAGTAAATTTGGAGAGTAGCTGGATACACAACTAAAAAAATATAAGGAAGCTAATTGGTTTTAAATTAATTACTGAGATAAATTTTTTTGATTTATGCTAACGGATAAATGAGAACACTAAGCAATTAAATATCACTGCTGTCATTGTAATTGGGATTAATTAATGATAAATATTGTTATATTACACGTTGAATTGTTAAGTAAACGAGACACTTTAAAAGAGTTTAAAGGGAGATTTTTCGAATCAAGTGGTTGTTGAACAACAAAGAAAACGAGTGTTTAACGCGCGTGCGAACAGCGTGAAAGAGTGACACAGGTACTGAGGAGCTCAAGTAATATAACAGGATAAACATTTAAGACTGTCAGTTACCCAGTCAAATATTTGTAACCGGAACCCGTGTGTTATCTTAAACACACAGGTAAAATGTTTAACAGCAGGTTAATGCAGATGACAACCAACGACTAACTAATGTTGAAGTATCTCACGAAGACTAAATTAATGAATACCCTTCTTTCATAAAACACCACAGTAATAAACTTTTCCTATCTCACTCATTTCCTCTCTATACCTGCCCGTAATTCCCGGATGTCATAATCTAATCTCTGTTTGTGTTGCACTTGATTTTATATTGTTAGAAATTTTTGACTCAAATTTAATAAAGCGAGAATATTAAATTCATTTTTCTAGTCTACTGCTTTCATTAGTACTATTACCATTATTATTATTATTATTAGATCTATGTCATTATTTTTAGACAGAGAAAAATGCTGCTGATCCATAAGTATCCGGTAAGTCGAGACGGAATACAAGGGAAACGATAAATCGCAGTTATTAGCAAGAGATTACGTGAGTCCGCGTACGGATTGTTGGCTACATGAGGTGGTAAATCCAAAATCTATATGTATCCAATCGGGACAGTGGTCTTGGTGAACTACGCGGGTGACCAAAATCATTTTAGCCTTATCCATACAAATACACATATATATATTTATTTATATTGTTTGTATATATGCGGGGTGAGCAACTCAAGGGATGTAAGAAGATTCCGACGCGTGCACATTGTTAGGGGAGTCAGATTAACTCTGCGAGCCTGACGTATGTGCTTCGTCTTCCAGTGCCACCCTGTCGACGAATCACGTATTTTTATTATTATTTTTTTCCTTTTTGCGTTAGACTTATACATTAGTGTTGAGTAAAAATAAGGCAGTTGATGGTATAGACGTTAAGTAAAATGTGTATACCACCCAGTGAGGGAACTAAGACCCAATATTCTGATAATACCGGTACTTGTGGATTAAGATAGATCTGACGTTGAGTAAGTACTGGACGTGTTTTCTCCAGCTTCTATAGTGAAAAAAATAACCAGAGCTAACTATAGTGAGTAATTGAGGGTAAGGAAAAATTCTACACAATTGGAAATAGTAATTGGTAAAGTTAATACTGAATAGAATCGATTTGACGTTAATCAACTAATTTGATTGATAGAAATTTAATTTATGGAAACCGGGTCACGATAAATTAGTTTAAGATTTCCAGTCGTGGAAATGAAAACTGAGAACATCTTTAGATATATATGATAGTATTTAGTATTTAGTATCTTCTTTGTGGGTCTACTTGGTGACACAGTAGCGATTATCGAGCAGAATATAAATCAAAAGTCGATATACTCTTGGAAATATAATTAAATTATAACTGAAGATAAGATAGAAAGATATTTGAATCGACAAACTCGTGGAGCGATAATTCAAGGCTTAACTCGATTCGAGAAAGCTCTGGCTAATTAAATTAACACTTGGTGCAGACGAGTCTGAAGCAATTTCATCTGGAATTATTTATGAGCTACGATTGAATGCATATATACAGAGAGTGTTTATGTGATACTTTAAAGTGATACCAATTAAATTTTTATTTAGCACTTTTTAATGCCATGTTTTACTTAAAAATACTTTTGTTAGTATCTATTAATCATCCTTTAATTTATTGACTCAATTATACTGTAAGTGAGACATAGACATAGACATCAATTTGTCTGATTACCAGGAGATTTCTCACATCCCATTTTCTCGCTTGCCCAACGATCGCGATTACAAATCATTCTGGTGCCTGCATACTGAGTGGCAAACAAACCAGTCATTAAATAACCAGCAACAAAAAAAATATTAGAAAAATATCAGAGTTCATACTAGTAATTAGCAAAAAAAAAAAAATAAAAATAAAAAAAAACCAAAGGCATGAGACTCAGAGGTAATTTAATGATAAAAGTCATCAAGTTATTCAAATTCTTGCAATCACCGAGACGCGACAAGCCGATGTAATTATCGCGGTATTGCGTGAATAATGTCTTTTTTATCTACAACTTCTCTGTATAAATATATATGTATAGAAATTTACGTAGACTTTTTTCACACAGTCTTTTGACGTCATTATGCCAAGCGTTAATGTATCGCGCAGCCTTTTACCCCTCGACCTTTTTATTTTTCCCCGAGCCCCGAACCCCAAGACAACTTGCATATTACGTCTTAGTGCCCTCTCCCATTGGTGGCGCAATTTAACGTCTTTACACCCTGACTCGATGAGTAGAATACACCAGAGTACTCTATACTAGTATCGACTAATGAAATCAATGGATGCGTGCTGGAGTAAAACACGATCGTCGACCCCCGATGAGCGTTGAGTATATTGAGCAGTTGCCGGGGTGTGCAGGCCTCACAGCCACACCTCGAGGGTGGCTAAATCGTTTTAATTTCCGAGATACATTAGAGAGCTCGGAAAATCTGCATCAAATGTAATACTCTAGATTGAAACGAGGAAATAAAAGAATTAAATGAATATAGATATACACCGAGGATGTGTTTTTAACGACGCTCTTAGCGGGGCAATCGATCTTCGAGTGACAAACAGAGGTCGGCGGAGGTCGTGCTCCTGTCATTCTTTTGAATCACTTATTATTTTGGTTATGAATATCATAATTCACAGTCTAATGCATTTTATTTATCAAATATTTAATTAAACTCACGTTCTTTGTGGCCATGCAATAAAATTCTATGGGCTTGAGACTTACCTAGAACAAAAAAAATTTATAAAATTATTAACAAAGTGATAAATGAGCTTATTAAAAGTTAAAATTAAGATAATAATTAAATTGGTTGACATAATGACAAAAAATTTTAGATTCTTTCTGGTTTTCCGTGAAAATTTTAACCTACATGTAGTTTAAGATTCGATTAAACGGATATTGTGGCTCTGAGAAACCAATCAGAAAGAGGTTATTTGGAGATCCGAGTTTTGGAAATTATATCCATAAATAGAGCTCTAATGTTGTAGCAACCAAATACTGAAACGGATGCAGACTATTCCGTAACGTCAACAGAAGGCTGAATTTACTCCCACGTAATTCGATAAGCTGAGTTTTGGGCACAAGTTAAAGACACAAGTGAAATCGTAAGAGAAATAATTGAATTGAATGCAATAATAATAAGTCAAGTTGAGATATTTGGAGAGTTAATAAAATTTTTCTGGTGATAAAATAGAATTGAATTTTCTAGGTGAGAGACAATAATAGACCAATAAGTATAAGATGGTAGAAGAAATAGGAGTAAAGGCATAAGATGGAAAAACGATTGTAACAAAATGTTTTTAAGACAATTGGTGAAGCAGCTGTAGGTACACTTGGTGGTACCGTGATAGCTGTGAAAGAGCCCGAGTAAAGGTTCCTCAATAAAAAAGAGTTTGGAGTAGGGGTTCGGAAGGTGTAGCTAAGGGTGAGGACAGTATTGTCTTTTTACGGGCTTCCCAGACATCGGTATGTTCTCCGAGAAAGTATATACTTTCTCCGGTGAACAACCCTGATCGCTATTTTCTTCTTCTTTTTACCTTTCCTTTGTTTTTACTTTATCGCACTCACACACTAGAAAATCTTATGGCCGGATCTTCTATTCGGCTCACACTTTCTTTTACTAGTACGAACATTATCCAAAAGAGATCACCTTTTTACCGGTCGTTGTGACCTCGTCATTCCACCCTTATCTTTTACAGCAGCAGTAGCAGTATGAGACTAAGAGCCGTCAAGACGAAAAGTGTAGGGAGGGTTACTGTAAGTCCGACGTGATGTTCAATGACGAGGTCGTCAAATCCTCGAACGATTGAAAATTATACAGGGATCAGTTTTACGACAGAGATATAACTGAGTCCAGAAGTTTACAATATCCATACAAAAATAATTTGTCGTCGCCTCTTACTCAGACATAAACTCAGCTTGGATATTTTTTTTATGAAATACTAACGATTATTTAAATTTGTAATTAGGATTAATTGTCGAACTATTAATAGAAAACGTTTTCAGGTAACCCGCATATGATTGAACAGAAGCTTTGTTGTGACAACGCACCTGGAATTTTAATAAAGTCACGATAAAACTTATTATGACACGAGTGATTAAAAAAATTTAGTTTTATCATAACTCTCTTGAGGAAGGCTCAAAAAAATATTGTAAGTAAATTAACCGCTGGTTCAAGGCTTAAATCAAACAGATGGCTCGTATTTAGATACAGGTACAGATTGTATTTGAATAAATTAACTACGAAAATTTCTAATTGAAAATCAACAAAACGAAATTAAAATAAACATTGAAATGAAAAAAAAATGTATTTCGAAAGGCAAAAAAATATTGACGTATGGTGTTGGTTAAGAGTTTGTGCGAATGTTTTTAGTATGTAGTAAGCTTATTCATCGTCTTGAGCTTCAGCTTCGTTAACGGGCACATACGAGCAGACTGGTTTAATTGATTGAACATGATTTTTACATGAATATATAGGCATCTTTGAGTGTGTGTACATAAATATAAATATATATATTGTATGGACGTATGTATATTTTGATGAAATAATAAAAACAAAATTGGAAAGACTGGTGAGGCTGACAGCGTGAATATAAATGAGACGCGGTGGTTAATGCTCGTTATAAATTCAGATAAACACCGGTCGTCGGAGAGAACGGTATAATTGCCTGGCATATGTACGAGGATCGATTGCGATCGGCAGAACGGTGATTAATATCAGGGCAATATCGGAAGAACGACGATTCTACTCTGTACTGTATCATATTATATTATATTATATAAACGTATAAATGCACGTATACTATATATACGTCTACATATATGTAGATGCTATGTATAGAATAGATATTGTGTGCGGGTACCCATAGTTCGAAGCTCAAGATCAATCGCAAAGGAAGAAACTAAGCGAAATGCAGCCCGCATTGTTACACATCCGAAGAAAAAGATTTCAAATGTTGATATATTGAGAAAGGATAAGCGAGAAATATGTTCTGATGTATGAGAAGCTCCATTGATATCAAAGAATTATTATTATGATTAGAAAAAAAAATTTGTGACGAAAACATCGTCGTGTTGTTAATGAAACAATTTTTAACAAAAGTAGGATCAAATTTAATTTCCTTGGTGGAAAACATAAGCAATTTCATTGCTATCTCACAGCTTCTAGGTCGTGGGTTTTTCGAGACGGTGTAAATGGGAGACAACGGACCCTTAGACGTTTTTCTTTATCCATTTCCGGAGTGACAGAATAAAACAAAAGAATGAAAGCAAATGGGAGAAAAGAAATGCGTGGGGAGTGTGAAAAAGTAAGCAAAATGAATTGGTAACTTTTAATTAAGATGATATCATGAGGGAGTTGGGCGCCATTGGCGGGCCGTGTCGAAGGGGAGATGAGACGAGTGGTATATTACCTTTAAAGTATCAAGGGTAATGCGCGAAATCGTGCAAGGATGGAGAAATATAACGAAGAAGGTACCTAAGATGGAAATGGTTTAGGTTAAAAAGTAGCAAAGAGAAGGAAGCGGTTGATATTCTTTTTGTTCATGCCAACTATTCATCATCGGTGACACATCTTGAGATAGTAAAGGGAAAGTCTCTTTCGCTTTGCACAACTCACTCCGTGGGGCCCTCGGGGCTTCCTAATGGACCCGACTTCGATCCTACCACCCTCTGATATATATATATATAAGTTATACAGTATTCTCACTCGTACTAACAGAATCTTCTCAAGACTTTCAAGGATTTTAATTTCCAACACTGATGTCTCTTGGGATAATTCAACTTCACTGCTTACTGCGACAACTCCACGATAACAAATATATCATGCCAAAAAATTTTCTTGCTAAAGAAATATTTTATCGACTCTCAATAATTTTCATTGCTCATAGAATTGATAAGGAAATCGAATGTTATGCGCGATCTTACCGTCCCTAGCTTAGCGTCTCTAGAAATTAATTAAGATCTTATGAGGTCATGAGTCACTCAGAAAAAGAAGTAACCATAAGTGAATTATAAGTAATACCTGTTTATTGGGCGTCCCCAAAACATGGGAATGCCCAGTAAAGGTCCCGAGTCTCACTTACAAATCTATAATAACGGTATCTATGATAATAGTAATAAATGTTATGATGATCTATAAAGAACACGGTAAATAAGCGATATAATTGTATGCGCGAGACGTCACTTCGAAACAACTTATTAGCAGTGACTAACTCATTTCGATCAATTCGTCCTTGCGTGGGCTCGGACGTCCATCCTCGTCCACTTGTGGGGGTGTAATTGTTCCTTTCAGCTGGTAGTAAGCAGACTTCAACACTGCTGACCACCAGCTGCACAATTTCAATTGAGAGAACAATTCAATTCTTTCTAAATAATAGAACTAAGGATATCGTCATATTTAGTCTTTGAAATTATTTACAATAATTTCAAGCCCTTCTATAGGAGTGGGCGTCAGTCCACCCGTCACATCGAATTCACATATTTTTTTTCTAATTCTTTTTATACCTCAGCGACTAGTATTTTATTGTTTATTTCTAAGAAATAAAAGAATCAGAAATTTACGTTATTTTGTATTTATATCATTTCTTTGTTTATATTTTTAGCTATATAGAGAAATAAAAAATAAAATATAAAATATTTCCGGACTAACAACAGTACGGAATATAAACCCCTTCTATTTTGTGACAGGTCTGTAAATAACGAATGAACTTCGCTACTTGAGTCGCGGATAAAAAGAAAATACAAAATATAATGCAAAAAATACTGTATAGAAAGGGTGTCTGTGGGAAATAACGTAATCACACTACGTGTCACGTGTGACGTGCGTGCATATATGTATTCTTTTTTCTTGACTTGTCTACTGTTTCTTGGAGCTACCCCTCGAAGTTACCAGCTAACGCTTCCACACGCCCTAGGATGTCTACTTCCAGTACATCCCGTGGGTGGTGCAGGACTCACCCGGGCACGGAGAGTATGTGCATCAGAATGAATAAATAAATAAATAAAAAAAATAAGGAACTGGAGAATGAGAAAAGTCGCATTTGAGATAGGTGACACATCCCCACCGAGAATCCCGTGGGAGTTGCGTGATAAAAACAAATAGCTCTTGAGATAAACAGAGTGAGTGAGAAAAGTACACAGTAGGTGTAGAAAAACGGAAGGGTAGAAGTGTCTCCACGTTCTTTATCCCACGAGAGGTAAATAAAGAAATTACTTGCTGCGGAAAACTCATGAATTCTTAGGACGCCTACGACACATTATATATCTCCATCTAGATCTAAAATTACCTAAAGAAAAAACAAAATGAACCCTAAAAAAACTTTAACTAAAAATAACAATTTAAGTGATGGTGAAAAAAATTCTAGTTGAATTGCAAAATATACGGAGAAGAGAAGTATTCAGATTAAAAAGTAAAATAAATAAGCAGTAAGAAAATACGTTTTCATGCGACCTTTCCTATGTTGAGGCCGTTAATAAAGTTAAGATTGTATTATATAAGAAGGGAATGATGATCGCATAACAACGATATAAAGTATATAATAATAATAATAAGATTGGGTGGAGGTAACGATGTTTTATAACGACGTGGAATGGCATTGTGGTGAAGGAGCGAGTGTCCCGTCGACATACAACTCCATGGAATATTTAAGCCTCGATTTCATATCCTCGCGGGTAACCAAGACGCTTCTCTGTATTCCATGTAGCCCTGTACTGTGTGCTGGGTGATATTAAACTAAGCGAGACCGAAAAGCAACAAAGAATAAAAAAATAAAATTCGCAGCCGCGAGCGCGAGGTGAAAGGTGATAAAGAAGAAAGAAATAATGTTTGGGATGAAAAATGCCTTGGAAAAAAAAAAAAAAATTACCCAGTTACTCCGCCTCGATATTTGACACATAATGGAATGAAACGCTACCCCAAAAGTTAAGGGTATACTTTCTCAGTTACCGCTAAAGCGAAAACTGTCATTATTATTCATTACTCGGTGTTCGATTACTTATTTATATTTACTAAAGTATCTTTTGACTCCGTTACCAATTCACAAGTCCATTAAATATTTATTGAGACTGTATATAGTTTTGTTGAGTACTGAACAAAATATTGATGTTCAAATTTAATAATTTATGGATTGCATAAAATATAATTTTCCAAGTAAAATTATTTCTCGAATACGCTTCCGCTAGAAGGGCTTAAGCATTTATAAGGTATTCAAATAGACTCCTAGGTAAGACGTGTACTCGAGTATCTGTCATCCGAAACGTTTTGCGTCTTCATCAGATACACAATGATATGAAGATCCACCCTCGTATAACACTGGGATCCCTAACTGCTCTCTCGCTCTCTTTCTCGCTGTAATATCTACTGGTGGGACTTTCTCGGTCTTGAGGTCGTCGGTTTGACAGAAGCGTCTCACTTGCACGAAAGGAGCGACCTTAAGATATTAAGTACTTTACCCACGATTAGATCTCTCTTATTGTACCAGCCGGTGTCAGACAAGCGGTGTGTGTTTCACCCAGGGTGCAAGAGAAAGAGAGAGAGAAGTAAACGAGTCAACTCGACTCGGTAATGTAGAGTGCAGAGTGTAGAGTGTAGAGCTAGAGAAGCAAGAGGTAAAAGACAATACCCCAAGAGCCGGTATATAGGAGAGACAATTGCTCAGTGAGCGAGACGCTCTTATAACTGCTGTATAATTTCCTGCAACGACACCTTCATTGTACGCCCTGGCATTTCATTCTTATCGCTCAAGCACCGCACCAGGCTACACTACGCCGTAGTATTAGAGATGAAGCAGAAGAAAGGGATGGGAATGGAGATGGAGATGGAGATGGAACGCACGAAAGCAAGTGCAGAAACACTAAGGGTTGGTTTGTGTATACAGCCCACACTGAGGAAAGAGCTTCTTCCACTGGTGAATAGAAGGAAGGCCAAGGGTGTAAATGAAGATCGAGATTGTCAACGAGAATTCACCCATTGGGTTCCGGTAAAGTTATAACCGTAAACACATCTTTCATCGGCTCATTTACTTTCTCCTAATTTTATTTACATCATATATATATATTTATGTTATATTATAAAATATAAATATTATTGTATTTACATTATATTCATTGAGTCAACAGCGTGAGAAAAATAATCATTGACATTTTCTCCCACGATTTAAATCAAACCGACAGATACGGACGGGGATCACTCAAGAGCTGCACCAACACAACTCTGTTCTGTTGAAAATGATCTCAATCACGGGCAAATATAAATAACAGATAAAAATCCCACCGAGGGTTTAAGCTCGCCCCTTGTGTTAGTGTAGAATCTGTTTGTTTTCTCAACACGGCTGACCCGAAAAATCCACTTGAACTACGCATTGATGCACGCGCAAGCATACACACATTACATCAGCATCATCTCAAATCATTACTTTAACCGGTTTCACGTTCAATTTATAAACCGATCTGCCAGATCTCCATCATGATAAATATCAATTATAACTCAAGAATGATGATCTCAAATTATAAATCTCGATAAAATAATTTTAAAATAATCTGTTTGATCTCTGGTAGATTTGCAAACAGATTTCACAAAATTCATGTACATCAGTTGTTATATGCGTATGTATAATAAGATACGCACTTTTTTACAATCGGTTCGCTACGCAAACCAACCGCAAAATCGGGAATGAATGAAAAAAATGACAATGCAGAGGCATACAGCATCACTACAGCTTCTCTTACACGTTTCATTTTTGTTTCCCTTGTACGCGTACTATTCTTCCGGGGCTTTTTTTTCTGGCGCGAGAATTTACTCTCACTCTCACTCTCTTTCTCTCCGCTGGCTATTCATTGATGTTGGTGAAAAAAAAAAAAAATAAAAAAAAAACAGGTCGTTTTAAAGAGCGCAGTGATGCGTGCTGCGTCCGGACAGGGTGGTTTAGTTGTCTCTCCCCTCAGTCATATTGTATCGCGCTTCACCCTGTGTATTTTCGTGTATACATCTATACCATGGGCATAGAATGGTATCTGTACATAGCGAATTGTTGTATACACTTCTGCTCTATTGAAACTACAGACGATCTACGCTAAGAGTCACGGAGATACGCTATTATTACAATAAGAAAAAAATAAAATAAAATAAAATGAAATAAAAAAAGTAACTATTGAATTCTTCAACAATTGGACAATTGAATTACTACGGGGTCGCTGGATAATTTTAGTGTTTATTACTTAAATGTATAGGTACGAAATGTATGAGCAGGAATGTATGATAATGGTATTTCTCATGATGATCATCATGATTTGGTAATCGTGTGTGCTAAATAAAAAAATAGTTACGTTAATACGCCGGCTGTTACGCTATAGTTGTTGAAACCGGCTCTCATCTTGAGCAGATAATCAACGGGACTACTCGTTTATAACCCCGAGTTTATTTCGATAAGTATAATAACCCGTAAAAATTAACAGACTCCTTGATTTCACGTCTCGTTGTTTTATTTTGTTAATCAACTAAATATAGTTGTTGATGAAGAGCAAAACAAGCCGCTCGTAAATGCTGTTTGTACTCATGTTGTATAATTTACAACAGATTTTGTGTCCCTCGTAATAATAGTCTAATGATTTAGATACCTGTCAATTTATTTTATGTACATGTTATATATACATGCGCGATTCAATAAAATGATCTATTAACTTTTAGCATTTTATTATATATATATATATATATATATATATATATATATATAGATATATATGCATCATGGTTTTTAATAAGCTGACTCATTATTACGTCTGTCATAATTCTGGGTTAAAGTAAAACGTGATTAATTAGTGGTGATGCAAATTAAATCAAGTTTTGAATAAAAAACAGTGAAATTAACGGTATTAATATCTGTGAAATTTTAAGTTAAATGACATTGATATATTTTTAAATAATTTATTCCAACGTGTATCGAATTACCGACAAATTACAGAATTTAAATAATTTAAATTATTGAGAAATTTATTTTAAACGCTTAAATATTTTAAGTAGTTTTTTATGTTTTTTATCAATAATACAGACATTAAAATATTAATTTAAATATTTTTAAAAAATTTATTGAATAATTAATTATCATTTCAACATAAATTTAAAATCTCATCCACCCTTTTTTATGCTAAAATTGATATACAAAAGACATTTAACGTAATAATATGTACAACACATATGTAGTAATGTAAACTATTTTAGGTGTCATCAGAAAAGGACGAGCCCTCAATTCAAATTATCATTCTCCCTTGGCTAGTAACGACGACCCTTTTAAGCTATTCCATTGCGTCCCCACGTTTTCAATCATACACATCACTGACTTTAATTATTACCGAATTTAAAGGCATTCCACTTCGCCACAGCTTATTTACCATCTCTTTCTCTGTCTCTCTCTCTCTTTTACACAATGTCATTTATCCAATTCCACTATATCTTAACTGATCTTTACTCTCACCATTACCTCTTCGACAGCCCCAAATCCCCAATCGTCTTATTTTATTCCTCAGAACTGAAACCCCCCTTCTATACTCGTAATAACAACTTTTACGTAAGTAAAGTAATCGATCGCGGCCTCGTCTCTTTAAAAATCACTCCAGTTAAAAAAAATAAATTAAACTCGTCTTTTACCTCACAAAATACTCTTACATCGAAGCAAGTACAAGAAATATAACGCGATAGATTTTATCTTAACATTTAAATTTACATTTACATTAACATTTAACTTTGACTTTGACTTTGCGAATTCACAACAGAAGGTCGTGGCTATGACTCGTGATACAAAAATCATTACAATTCAAACCCACTCTATAAAACATTTGACAATAACTCTAAAACTCACGAACCGTACAGAACCTCAAGACACCAACAACTAATAATTATTAACAACTCTTGACAACGTAATTATTCACGCGACACCTCCAGGCAAGCATTAGTCAACTCCAACAACACAACACTCTATTAGTTTATTTCAATCACTTATTACTTATTGCTCTATCGTAAATCGCTTGGATTTATTTATATTTATGTATAATCGTGGGCGTGAGAATAAATCTCTTACATCTAATAAAATATACAGTTAACTATTTATAAAAACTGTCTCTGAGTATAAAATTATCCACAATAAATTTTTTTACCCAATGAAATTTAAAATCGTAAATTATTAATTTTGTCTTTAACAAACGACTCGACATTTAACGACGCATTTACGTGGCACGCGTAATAAAAGTAACTTTGTCGTGTGCGTAAAAAATAAATCTCATCTGGTTGTGCAGTAGTTTGAGTCTCAAAGTATCTTATAGAGCAAAAAATTAAGAAAAAAAAAAAGTTCTAAGCCATGAAGAAGGGACATGTGTCAAATGTGATGTACACCGCGTTTATTTAGTGGTTTTTGAAAAGCCATATCTTCTTAGCAAATTAGCCGCGATCCTTAGTTTGAAACAACAATTTGAGTACTTAGTAAGTATCAACAATAAAGTCAGCACCAGAGATTGCATCAAGCTCGAGAAAACTAGCCAAGAGTAAGAAATATTATTGAGGAAGTAAACGCGACGTCTTTTTGCGAGCTGGTTCGTTTAGTGTCAGTATCAGCACCTGTCGCGAGTATAAGGGACGCCCGCGTGAGCGTGCGATAAATTTTACTCTAGCACCGAAGCTTTATAATGATCAAATGCTATCCAGTTAGCAGTTAAATTTACGCACGTAGGTTCGTCTGGTCACACTTATCATCTCGCTCACAGCGACAATGTATTAATTTTTATCCTTGATCTGCCACACGAAGCCTGAGACTTTCTGACGAGGACGTTACTAAACTTTAACGCTGCCCACATGTGAGCACCGTTTGAGGAGTAGTGTCTTTACATTGCTCTTGTATCTCGATACTTGTATGAGGTTTGTTGTGCGTGTGCAGTCCACGTCACCGTGCTCTGGGTAAAGCTTCCCGACTACAGTGTAAGTAAAGCGGATGAAGACACGAGAGCAAGCGAGATAGACATAAGAAGAAAAGAGAGAAAGATACGCTTTCGTGCGCGAGCTTCACCGTGGTTATTTTAACAACGTGGCAACCTCTTTGTAGACCACATGCTTGTAAACCAAGAGCAAAGTCTGTTCGTCCCAGCAGAATAAAAAAAGACATCTCTTCACGTTCTTCTGCTCTCGTCTTCTCTTATATTTCATTTCACTCTAACATAATGTTTTATATTTTTATTTTTCTTTTCACTTTTTTTTCTGTATATATATAATATTATTTTTAATTTTTTTTTTTAATCTTTTCTTCCTCGTCGTCAAATAAGACCGGTCCTCGAATTTCCAACGATGGCTCCGCTACATAACAGCAGACCCATCAAATCCACAGAGTATATATATTTGAGTTAAGTCTGAATTCTGTGACGCTGCGGTTTACTTGTTATATTATTAATCGTGTGTTGTGATACACATATGTATATATTTATCATAACTAAACGTTAGTCGGTGTCCAGATAGTATTATATATCTGGGCATGCAAACGTGCGGCTCATTTACTTTCTCTGTCGACCACTTCTCTGAAGTATTTTTACCCCGACAACTCTTCACTCACCCTGAGTCACGCGTTATATTTAGCGTCACGGCACTCGCAAAAATATGTCACAGCCCTCATATCTTTATCTTTTATAAATACATATATATAAAAAGAAATATTTAAGGTGATGTGTTCTTTTACCCCGATGGCCTTCTCATCGCTTTTTAAACATTTATTATTTTATTTTATGTTTATAAACTACAAAAACATTTCTTGGCTAGCCTTAAGCCAGAAATTTATTCGCCCACTGCAGAGTAATGCTCGACACACGCTGAAATTAATTTTGCCACTGTCATGACGAATTATAAGTCGCTTTGAATGAGTTTGATTTTATGCAGATAGTGAATAAAAAAAAAGTCACTGGCTAAAATAAAATACAGAGACATCAAAACGATTAAAAATCTTTTGAAAACTGAAACAGATATACTTTTCCAAGCAATCTTTTTCGTTTGGCCTCACAAAGTAGTTCTTCTTTCAAGTTTAGCATTCACAATGCCTTCTGTAGTGAAAATGATGAGAGAGTTGGAACAGCGTGCTAAGGGTAGAAAGGAGTAAAGAGAGGCGAGGGGGAAGGGGCCACCAGGCACGAGAGTATAGGAGAAAGGAGGTTGGGTGTGGCACGGCGGTTTTACGGGAGATAGCGAGGGAAAACGGTGTGACAACCCCTCTTTCTCGTCACGGGAAAGTTTCATCACCGACGCGACGCAAACTCATTCTCAACCCACGGGTTTCGAACTTGAACCGAGAACTTTGGCTCTCCTCCTCGTTTATTCCGGATGACTGCACTTTCCTGCTTCCATCGTCGTCGCAACACCCGGGAGATGGATCCCTTTTACTCTTTTTATCTTTCTCTCTCACTAGCTGGCTTGTTCATTCGCCAAAACTCTGCCAGCCTCTTCCCTATTTTACAGTTTTCCTCTTTCATCTCTCTCACACACTCACTCACTCACTCGAATACCCGAAACTCAGAAAATCCTTAAACTCTCTCTGAAAACCCAAACCAAGCCTCCGAAACGTCGCATAGCAATTTCATACTGGCGCAAAGACTCTCTTGAATCTTAACTTTTTATATTCTCTGCGTATCCTAGATATTAATGTCAACTTTTACAGATCACAAATATTTTATTCCCATATTGCACTCTAGCTGTATCGCACTCACACACTTATTAAACCTCGATTAAAATAGTGGAGTTATTTATCGAAACGATTCCACGAAAGCCTGAATTTTTACTTTACTTGTTTCCCATACTACATATCTCGTTAAATAAAATATAACAATAAATTTATAAGTTACGAGTAATAATCAATGACTATTAATAAAATAAGCATGTAAAGTGGTTAAAGTGTTGTAGTTGATAAGATAAGCGGCTCGTGGAAAAAGCCGGGAGAATTAAAAATTCTACCGCTCGAATGATGATGTGCGATGAATCCATAATGGTTTAACGTTGTTATAAACTGAGATTTCTTGTGTCTCAGGGCACTGGAGTGCTCGCAGACGAGGGAAAAGTCGTCAAACACCCTTTGCTTGTGAAAAGGCTGGAGCAGTAGAAGTAGAAGTACCAGAAGCAGAAGCAAAAGCAAAAGCAGCCGCAGAAGAGGCTCAAAATGGATAAAATTCACGGGCCTCTGTCATGGGGCGTAATACCCCAAGGAATGCACGGAAGATAGAAGGATAGTGCTGGTACAAGACTGTGCCGTTATATTCAACTTCGACTTGTATTGGGTACAGTAAAGAACCAAAGGGGTGGCTTTTTGCCTCCACACCAGTAAATGGTGAATCCTTGCGGAAAAGCTCCGAGACTTAGACTTTCGTCGGATGAAATGGTGTTTACGGCGGCACTCCTCCTAACTTAAAGTATGTTTTCTTATTTTTACTCCACACACTACACTAGTGTAAGATATAGAGGACCAGTATACTCAGACTAGTTTGCTACCCTTATCGATTTTATCTAACTAGTTCTTTGTTTCGGCTTCCGAACCTACTGTGCCAGCGCACATAAATATGAAGGAAATAAAAAAAATAAGCTCTGCTAAATTTAGATAAATTTAACGACTCGTTTTTTTCTCATATTATTTTTACGGTCTTTAAAATGCCGTTTGAGAGAACTTTTAAAAGTTTTGTGTTGGTAATAATTTTAAGTTTTGTTTTGCTTTTTTATTTTTCGAGGATTAAGGAATAGAAAAAATATATACATTTTTTTACGAATATTAAGAAATGATGCTTCTGAGAAGACAATCAAAGGAACAAAGTCAAAAAAAACTCTCATTTTCTCTCTCAATCGTTCGATGAGAGCGTGGCCCGGTTATTTATGCATGGACGGGTTAAAAAAATATAAAAGCTCGTTAATATACATACACGCTAGCTGTATAATATATATACTATATGCCACACTAGCGTATAAAATACTAGTGTAGCAGGCATGAGCCATGGCTGAGTGAAGTTTAGGTTATCTTACGTGCCTCAGAACAGCTGTCAATCAGGGATTCTCAACTGGTGTCGTCTTAATTTATATATATTTCAACTTTTTCGGACCGTTAAATCAGACCCGTACATTCAATAGATTTCCCAAATTAACAAATTATTTAAAACAAAAAATTAATTTGCATATTGAGTTTATCTTTGGATTCCACAGTTTCTATTTTATTATTATAATTATAATTATTATTAATGCATAGTAAAAATAAATACGAGCTATAGGTTTGTGGTTGAAGTCTGACGCAAGATGCTACGATGTGGAGTTGTATCATGCGAGCAATATGTGGCCTCGAAAAAGCAGAGGAGAGTATTTTAAAAAACGAAAGTAAAAAAATGATTTAAAAATAAATAAAAAATAATAAGGCGACTCGCGTGATCCAGTTGGCATCAGCAGAAAAATATAAGCAGAAGCGAGTGGAGCTGTGCCGCTAACCTGACCGCGCGCAAACGCTCAGGAAATTTACAGCATGCGATGATCTGAGACCACAATCATTCTGCCCGGTCGGTGCATATTATCTATTTCTTTAAAATGGCGAGTTGTTGTGCTCTGAGCACCGCGAACAGGGGCATTGAGCTTCTATTATTCTAAATTATAATCATCAACTTTTTAAAATGCCTATGCGCGATTAAATACTTTTTTTATAAATAAAAATTACTAGACGATTTAGTACACAAGGCAAATGCCGCTGGTAGTTTTTAAAATTTTTTGGTCCAGTGCTGAATTTGTGTAGACAATGTAGAGTAAAATGAGGACAAGCTTTTTCGGATAAAGTACTAATACAGTATTGAGTTGAATTTAAATGGTTAAACAGCTTTGCTGGCTTGTTTATTTTTTTTTTTTTCGCTCAATTGCGTCTGCAATTGCAGACTAACACGAAGTGTACTTCGATAATGTAGCTATCGATATAGCAGGCATATATATATACGCTTGGATTTGGCAATTGTACGTAATTGCTTCGATATTTCAGGGCCCCGGATTTAATTGATTTTTCGTCGCAGTGCACGAGCGCTCTTGCAACGATACGAAGTGAGTAAAAAATATATAAAAAAAAATTTAACGGAGAAATAAATTGAGAGAATAATCACCCGGATAAATGGGCAATTTTTTTATCACCCACGCACTCTGACATTTATGAGAATAACGATGAAATGTATTTGACGCGTTAAAATAGAAAAAAAAATTGAATAAAATTTATTTATTTATTTATTTATTTATTTATGGTAAAATAATTATTGAGAGAATAATAGAGATGTAGGGTATCAGCGGAAGCTACGTTGTTAACAATCACTTGGGTTGTGATTTTTTTTTGCGGTAATATCAAGTAACGTCATGTTAACAAGAAGCTAATCACCCTCATGAGATAAGAGGGCGTTCGAGACAAATCAATGGACTTCGAGATTCATTGTTCGGTTCAATAATAAGAGAGTTTTGTAGTTAAAGTAAAGTAAAAATTAGTAATAGAATTGATAAAGTATAAATAAATATCTAAATAACGTAATTTTAATTGGCGCAAGAGGTTTAAATATGGAATAAAATTAAAATTAATGAGATCTTGATGGAAATATTTTAATTAAAAAATAAAAAAGAAGAGTCGATTATTATAAATATTTAAAAGATCATAAAATTTATTTTTATGTTCCATTCAAAAGTAACGTACGGTGTATTAACGACCTCGGACTGATAAAAATCAGTGTGTGTGCAGGCATCGAAAATATCCGAGTAAAGATGGCAATAAAAATAAAAATGATTAACAAAAATTAAATAAAAACTCGCGAAAGAGAATAACGTGTGAAAGTTGTCACCAAGAGAATGTGGTCCACGTAGCCACAAAATTACCAATAAAGGGTGCCGGTTGCTTGAGCGTGGCTTGTTCTTACCACGTTTTACGCGCCTCCGTGGCGAAAATGACCCGTGGAAAAAAAAAATGTTAAATAACAAAGTAACGTAAAAAAAATAACAATAATAATAATAATAAAAAAGCAAAGAAAGAGAGCGAGAAAAATGCGGTGATACAAGGTGAGGGAGTTCACGACATCAAGGCCTCATTATACCACAAGAGCGTTCTCTTGGCTGCTCGTCCGCAAGAGCAAGAATGAGGGATCTGAGGGGGCCACGGAGAAGAAGAGGCTGCCGATAACCCAACGATACGAGAGACTCTCGAAACACTGAAAACACGGAATCAGCCTCATTACTTCTATCTTAAACCCTCCCGCCGATTCCAGGAATCCTCGTCCATGATCTTTCGTCTCATTCGTCGGAGCTCCTTCTCACCGTCAGAGCTCTCGGGGACTTAAAACTTGTCGCGTGGGACGAGATTTTCGGCAAGAGTCTTCATGCAAATGTCCTCGAGTGACCTCAACATTTTTTTTTTTCTGTTCTTTAAATAAAATTGTGTTTAGCCCATCAGCATTTGAATTAAGGAAACTCCTAAATAACATTCTGTTGCGTTATTTTACAGCCGGGATATCAAAAATAAGGTTTAAGGACCGGGCAATTTTTCACAAGTGAAACTAAACACGAGCGGGTAAACGGAGACTGACAGATAGTTATCTGGCTGCAAACAGGCCAGTGCGTTAATGAGGGTTTCAGGCGCAAGAGGGAGTGGATCTCATCAAGCTGTGCACGTGTGAGTGTATTTTATACTTTCAACTGTGTATGAGTTTTAACATCGACCTTTACCTTTCGAAGGTAGACTCAAAGCTCGATCTATTGATAGAAAAAAAAGTTTATAAAAATGTGTGCGTGTAATGAAGACTAGCAAATGTTTTAGTCGGACGCAATGACAGGGACCCTATAGTTGATCGCTATCATCAACATCAGGCTAACCTAGGTTATTTAATAAATATGTATATATATAGGCACACACATTTTATGACAAAGTAGGGTATACTTGAGTCCAGACGCTCTGTGTACTAAATAGTCCCGTGATACGCTCGGTTTTTTAAAAAATATATACGAAACGCGAACAAACAACTTGCTCATGGTACACACGCAGATAAGCCGAGTGAATGTGTAGTGAACCCGTCATCGAGGATCTTTAAAAAATATAAATAATAGTATAATTGAGAATTGACGAGTGGATAGCATGCTAAAGCTGGATTTTATCGCGCACGAAGTCGATTTGTAGATCGCGTATTTTTTTAAAACTCCGTGGTACTCAACCTATCGATGTTTCATTAATAAAACTGTTATTATTGCGGTTGTTTAAATTATTAACATTACTATTATTTTTTTTTCCGTCAGACTGGTGTCGCTCATTGATTATTGACGCGGTTTTATCAGTTAACTACGTCACACCATTGAAGATAAAAATTCAAGAGTGTCAGGATGGTCAAGAGAGAAGAGAAAGAACAGACATGACCGAGTCTTAATGAATCTTTATGGGATGGTGTCGTGAACTTGTATTCCCGTCCGGTGACTGACTGAATATAACTCGGGCATCGGACACGTTGTCCAGTGGCGCAATCTCCATCTCGACCGGTACACATTTTTCCGTGCCCACTCAATTATATTTTAATTTTAAAATTTAAATTTTAATCGCCAGAAAAATTAATTAATCAACTTGATAAATAAATAACGTATTGATTTAATAATACCGAGGATTAAAATAATTTGAATATTAATGAATATGTATGAGAATATTATGAATATAATTTATAAAGTACACAGCGTCGACGCCATTGGGATACAGACCGCTCATTAGCCCCGATAGTGGCGCGACTCAGAGTTAAAATGTTTACGTGTAGCATGTCTGGATTTGTAAAATTGTAAGTAAAGGGTGGATACAATCCTTTAATGTCACTTGACGTCGAGTGACTGTCATCAAGTTGTTTGATGAAACAGCTCATTCAAATAATAAAACAATCACTCAATCTTTTACTCCTATCATCACAAGTATTTAATATAAACACTCTCTCATACATCAAATAAATTTAATATATATATAATTAACTTGACAGATGATCCTAATAATAATAATGAACGTGATGATGATTACTTACCAGGATCGGATGAGTCCAAACTAGTGGGTGCCTGTTGACTGAGAGGTCCAGGTGTTCCACCACTTCCTGGACTACGTGCGTCGTCATTGGCGCCCGCGCCGGGATACGAAAGTGACGAGGACGGTGGCCTCTGTAATACAAAATATATACATATAGAATTAACAAGCTTATTCGTCATCACTTGACGAGAGTCAAAGCATCATCATGTCGCACGCGCACGTGATCTGTTCTTTCTGCCTCCATCAGTTTGCTCACTTACTCAGTGAGATATCAATCTTACATTACATGTCTTGGAGATTATTTCAGTACTTTGACTACTCTGTGTATTTATTACAGAAAAAAAAAATAATAATAACGTTGAGGGATTGATGGGAATGATGATTACGATGATTAGGAGCAAACACCATCGCGAACTACATCGTCAAGTGTATCACAGCTCCAAGTAAAGGGGAAAGAGGTTCGCGTGAATGAACAACAATGAGTGACAGCGACTCCCACACATGCATAACCAGCAGTCTGGCTCGTCTTCCCACCGTAAAGTGCCGTTCTCGTGTATTTAACCCGCGATGTCAGCGCCTTAAGCGAAAGGTGTCGCGGTTCTGATGTTAAGTAGTTACAATAGTAGATCTAGTATTTACAATAAGCGTCCGCGGAGACTAGTGGATATTTAATTGAGCACGAGACAGCAGATGAATCAAGTGAAATGAAAATGATGACCGGGAAATGTAAATGAGTCCGATCAAGTTCATCGCGATTGTTTAGCAGGCGAGCTTTGAGATTGAATACTCTGATAGACGTATTATATTGTAATGTATGTATATTTATACACAACATGGATAGATGTAAAAAAATTCGAGTGATAGTCCCAGTGGCCTTGATATCTGCCAACGCGTGGGCTTGAGCTGCTCAAGCATCTATTTACCACCGCGGATCTGAACAACTGACGTCACTTCCTACTAAACGCCTGGATCAACGTTTTTTAAGTGGTCAGGGGGTCCCACTACTACGTGACTTGTGTCGATGCAGTGATAAACGGTTATTTGACGCGTCAACTCAACGCGCACTCGTTTACATTTATATATATGTATATTATATATATATGTGCTGTAACAAATTACAACACAGCTCAGTACATAAATATGTACGCCCGGTTTTGTCTTCCAGTTCTTAATATTTAATATGTGTACATCCAAGTACCTAAAACTCAACTCAACTTAACTCGACTCAACATTTTAGTTTAATTTAAGAGCATATCCTTATTATTTATTATATCGAGAGTGTGTAAGTGTACACAGACGCTTGACTTTTAAAGCTTTCATGATGAGTACCTACACACCGATGAGTACAACACACTCTTGTCCACTCTGCTCAGTATTCAGTACTCTTTAGCCATCATAATCACACTCGACTCTTTATACGTCCATATTATTAAGGCATAATAATTTCATGCCCGTTTAATAGTCACACTCTTAAATCTTGGTTCGACAAATAAAATAAAAGTGAAACCGGATGTCTGGTCCCTTTTAAAATAAATCAGTGCCCGCATTTTGTTTTTTATCACTCACTATCCAAGTAAATGTCAACTCGTATTTATTATCGTGATTGAGATTTGAGGTTAAAAATTTACTGGCGTGATCACCGAAGATATTTAATAATTATATATATACATATATATTTAACGAGACATATAAATCAATGCGTGGGAATTATTCGTGTTAGAAGAATAATAAATTGATTACGAGGATGACTTAAGAGAGAAAGAGTGTTAAGGCGTGCGCCAGCCGTCATCGAACGACGGAAGACAATAAATTACATGGAAGCCCCCAGCTACCACTCTCTGGCTCTGGCTAGTTTGATCGTCGTAAATATAAACAGATATTTACCTACTAATACAACTTTTACATATATTTTTATGAACACACATCCATGTAAACGTGTGAAAGACTTGATTAACTTTTCGCACGTCCACTGAAATATTTTTTTTACTGCGTTAATTAAAAACCTTCTTTACTCCTTACATTTATGAGCCGAGTTATCTCGAGATAGACGGACAATTTATTTGAATTATACTAATCACCAGATATTTTTATTGTCTACAATCTACATACATTAATTTATTAATAAATTTATTTTATATTTATTATAAAACGCTATATGTAATTATGCAATTAGTACAAACGGGATAGTGAGTAGTCAGCGTTGACTGGTTTACGGCCGTGATACGTTAAATCTCAGCAATTAATTTATTGATATATATATATATATATGTATAAGTCGTGCAAAAGATGCTGAGTGAGAATAAATATAGGAAGAAAGAGAAAGAAATAGGCATAAATATATATGATAGAGAAGCAAAGTGACCAGATAATCTAGACATAAGACAGCAGTATAACATTGCCGGTACGATTGCCCACCAAAGTTGCAGTAAATAATATTAAAGTCTATCTACAATTCACAATGAGAGTTTAATATAACTAGAGAGGATAACATTGTTGTATTTATAAGCTCCAGTAAGAGAATACAATCATCACATTGGAGTCTACCGATACAGTCATGAATTTCTCGAGCGATATACAGCATAATCACCGAGCCTACTTCTATACACTACTGTGTAGTAGTGAACCGCGGGCTTCTTCAGGACCATAAATTACAATTTATTGCTGAGGCAGCGCCTCTAGACGGATTATCTTACTGTTATGTCGGCGTGCTGTAATTATATTTAAATTTTCCACGTAATTGAATTCCCTTTTTGGTTATTGTCTGGTTATTACCAATTGTTATTCTATTTATTATTATTATTAATTATTTGAATAAATAAATTGAGCGAGTGATACATTGGACTAGCTCGTTCAAGGTCACTGAAAGCCCCTTCTCTGTTTCATCATCATTATCATCATCATAATATCTAGACTTTGGCTGTATTGTATGTTGCCACGTAGACATGTCCGTGATGCGAAGGACACGTTGAAGAAAGACCGAGAGACAATTAAATAGTGCGGGAGAAATCTACAATTGGATAAATAAAATGAAAGTAAGGGTTTCAATTATTCAAATAATATTAATGTAAAATAAAATTTTGATTGTGATTTCGAATATTACTTGGTCGGTAAGTTCGTCTAAAAGATGTAAGTATACACAAAAAAAAAGTTATTTTGAGTCAAGAAAATATTTTTGAACACAAACGTTTTCGAGAACCAAGTCAAGATTTTCTTGAGTCAAGAGAACTTGTCTTGGTTAAAAAAAATTCGTCTTGGTCGGGGAAGATTTCTACTTTATCTGAGAAAATTTAGGTCTCCAAAAAAATTTTCTTGAATCAAGAATATTTATCTTCAGTCAAAAATTTTTTTTTTCTGTGTATAAAAAACAGCGAGAGGCGAATTACACATAAGAGCGAGACTTAAGCGATCGCGAATAAAAAATAACAGGAGTTTATCATTTAAAATAGTTAAGTTGATTAAAAAATAAGTTATTGAACAAAGTCACTGTAGATAATTAAAATATAGTTGATGGAAAAATTTTTAAGTAAAATTTTAATGAGTATGATGATGAGATCTCGAGGCGGCCTACGCTTTTAAATTCTCAACGGGTGTTTAATGACTAAAAGAGTCGAGTATAAGAGCACATCGATAACTATTTAATGCCATAAAGTAAGAAGGCGAAGAAGATATAAGCCGAGTTGAGTGAATCCAAGGACAAATTTACTGATGAAAGACAGGAGAGCATCTCTATGCCTACGCTTGAGATATACATCTTAACTCTTACCTCAATGATATTTTCTTGAGAACTTGTATTAATATAATATAAGTAATAGCAATATTTATCTATCTGTTTAAGCATAAACATTTGCAATAATTCAGACACTCATATCAGACGCTGAGAAAATATTCAAATTAAAACCTATTTCCATACGTGAGAAACAAGATTTAAATATGTTTATTTATTTATATGTTTTATTATTTTTATAATTATCCTGTACTCAAGAAAAATTATTCACAACGGTAACCTTTTAGTTTTCCTCATCCTGTCTACTCTTCAACGACGTCGCTGTCGGTTGTCGCTTGAATATCGGTATTCGTGGATGTATGCAGCATGTAGGGACACGAGAGGTGTGTAGGGAAATGGATTCCACGACAGACTCGGGAGATAAGTCCCCGTGACGGGTGACAAATGTCAGAGCGATTACGTATATCGGCAGTATACGATTTTACTCTTTTACTTTGGTTCTGGTGGAATCCAGAACCGAGAGCTGAGAATCGAAAGACGCAAGATGGTTGGCTCCTGCGTAAAAGTCTGAGTGATGACGCGAGCAATGCCTCGATTGACGACATTTCCTTATTCTTTACTCAGAATGCTGTATGCTAAATGACAGTCGACATACATACGTGTACCATCTCTGCAGAGATATACATAAATGCACTTTAAACGTTAATAAGACACATATCAATACAAGATATATATCCTTGAAAGAAATTTAAAAAGCTTTGTTCACAACAGAGAAAATATAAAGGTCATAGTTTTCGATGTTTTAAAGACTCGACTCAACTTACTCTGATGGATCTAATCAACATTCCTCCCTAATCACACTGGCTCCAAACCATCACTCTTAGTCTTATATATTCGTATACTACACAAACTCATACTCTCTTACTCTTACTCTCATTTTAGTTTTGTTCCCGTCTTTTATATATATCTATATATATATATATATATATATATATACACTCTTGAGTCTACTTTACTGGCAACTCAGCTCCCGCATTCATTTTAATTTACTCGCACGATAAATTAGACTCTCAAATGATCACGACCCTCAAAACACGCCGCCGACATTGCTTCTTTGCAAGAATTACTACAACTTTTTATGAATAACTTTGACGTAATATATATATTATTCTAGTCACTCTATATAATAGTAGAAAAAAAAATTTATTCTTTTCCATTCCATTCTATTGTCTGGGTCTAGCCTGATATGAAATTTTTAGTGAAAAATTTAAAAATGATTTAAAATAGACATGCATATGTTTAGCACTCAGAGCTGATATGAAGAGAAAAGGGATCGTACGATTGGCGATAACCGAACGCTGAGAGAAGGCGAGCGTTAACGCATTGGATGACCACTCATATCCCGCGATGATGGCCACGGTGGCGACGACGTTCTCGGCTAATTGCTTTCCCGTGTTGCTTTTGCTCCCAAGGGATAAGACTGGTGCACCGGTTCACCTCTCTATATATATATATGTTCGATGACATCCTGGCTATATCACCCTAGTATAACACATGCATGTAAAACTCAAAGCACACCCGTTCCTTATTTTGTATAGATATATAATGTGTATATATATATACGACAAATAAATATTTATTCTATAAAAATATAACTTTAATGAGGCTTTGTACTTTTATTTCAATTTTTTTTTTTGCTCTACAAACACTTGTGTCAACGGTAAATGATGTGATGAAGGTAATGTATAAAATGTTTATAAAAATAAAACGAACAGGAGTAGAGACTTGGTATATATATATATATATATATACACTTAAACTTAACTTAACTTAACTCGTGTATTAGTAACACAATGAACGCGGAAAAATAACGCTGACAATTTAGCCTGACCGCGCACACACGGCTCGCGTTCTTATCGCGAGCTGCAATCGCATTAGCGAACAGTGACGCCCAGTCCAGGCTTTCATTAGTGAAAAGTAATATAATATAATCGAGAAACGAGTTTTTTGACGTTGTATTATACAGAGAGTCAAGTTTACCGAGTCACCGGCAAGAATTAGGTCTCTTATATTTTTAAAGTCACACACCAACATTTAAAATACTTTAAATTTTATATTTTTTGTAACAAAAAATTCGACGAAATTTTTTAACCCCCATAACTTTTTTATAAATTTCATTCCACGGCGCTGATTGACGATGAGCACCACTGGGAACCCAGACGATGTTTTATATTTTTTATATTCGTGCATACGAGAACTTTGAGCCCAGATTACAGAAACTAAAAATTTTTTCCTCGATCTTTTATTCCTTAAAATGATGAAAATATTCGACGGACGTGACCTCGTGTGTCTAGATGTCACTGGTGATTGACAAAACCACTCGGGTAGGAATGAAAAAATAAATAAATAAAAAACATTCCGAGCATCTCGACAAATATATTTATGAAATCCTGCGGCCATAAAACGCATCCATATTTAATACTCAGATGACGAAACCTCCACAGATGCAAATTGTTATGAAAGCTTAGTCGTGTGCCTATTTTCCCTCATGTGTTTCATACACTCGACTTTTTATTTTATTTCATAAATATTTCGTGCTTTTTTTTTTTGTGTATTTTATTCGAAAAGTTTTTTCTCGCGCTCGCTATCCGGGGACACGCCATCAGCAATATTGGCTGCTCGACTCGCATCGGCTTTCCAACACCACGAATCCCACATGTGATAAAAAATATATATGCCCACGTGGCCAAGAATATTCGGGATGAAAGTGTCTCGCGTCTCTTCTCAACACAACACAACACCGCAGCTCTTGGTGCCAGCAAAAGCTCAAGGGATCGAGTGTGAAGCGAATTCTCTGTCATTTTTAGGCCACGGTATTTCACATGGGGAATCCTTCACTCCAGATAAAAATATATATACACATATATTTAAACTCTATTCGTCATGTCAAAAATAACAAAATAATCTGTTATTTAGCTCAGAAATTTTTTAAAAATCACTCATTGTAACTTATTCAACTTCTGACAAATAACTCATCATTATCATCATCATTACAGATATATTTATATCCCAAACATCATTTGTATAAAGAGAAAGAATTTAAGTATCAGAATACCTAAATGTATTTTTTTATGTTATTATTTTGACTACTCGACGATATAAATTTAATTCTTTGTTTTTTTTACATTTAATTTTTTTATACTGAGTAAAAAAGCCGACTCGCTTGCCTCCTGTCCATGCGTCTGTCATTCCTGACACGCAACACTCGCACGCCACGTCGTTATTACACTCCCTGCGGGTCGGTGGGCCAGCCATTTTTTCCATCTTACTTTCTCTCAGGTATTTTTCACTCTTATTTTTATCCAAACTACAGAGCATATTAAATATACAATACAATAGTCGAAACTTTACAAACGTACATAGCACACCGCGGCTCGAAAATCCCGCTTTCAAAGCCGAGGATCGACAAGCACAGCGAAGCCTTGAATTTCTGAAACGGTCTTCTCATTAGTGCTCGCACTCCTTCGGCGTTTCCTTTACACGCGCGGCTAACCCACGTAACTGTTGGTTCGCGAACTCAAAATCTTGTTAGCAAATAAATTTAGTAATGAGTAACTTCATAATGTATATAAATATAATATGAGTGAGCGAGTGGAAGAATCAGCAGATCGGCCACGTGAGTGTATCAATGCTGCGTGAATATCGCTCGTAAAACCCACAGCTCGTTTCATAGTTTACTCGAGGTTCAGTTAAAGTCACACATGGGGTCATTGAATAGCTCCACTATCAAACGACACTAAACTACAAGACTTCAGTTAAATAATTTTTTAAAAATTAAAAAAAAATTTTCATTCGAAAAATTGATTTCTGTCTCAATTGATATCCGTCATGTAAACATTTATTTTAAACAAAATATTTATCACGTTATTGTTATTATGACATTTGACTTTTTGTATTCCATTACTTTGTCGCGCTATGCCATTATACTGTCCACAGAACGATCGTTATCCAATATAATTATCGTATTAAAAAAACATTAACGTTGGGCTTTAATTAAAAACAATTTCTAACAACGTTTAAAATTAAATCAATTATTATTTATTATTGTTATTAGTTTCTTTTTTTTTTCTAACCTAATGGTAATTGTGGAAATAACGCCGGGTTTTACGTGTTACAAACGTTTGTGTACAATTAATTTGCTTAACACAATTTATATCGATCGCCTACACGCGAGCCAAGAGTCTAGTTTCCTAGTGTTTGTACACACTCAGCGTAATTGTAAAAAAATAAAATATAAAAAATATATAGGTGCGGCTTGATCAGAGTCACGTCTGTTCTACAAAGATTGCAGTGATCCTGAGAATGTAACAAGAAAAATCGTGACGCTCGATAGGTCATACAAAGAAATTATCGAATGCAAGGAGGAGAATGTGTTTGCCGGGTAACCAAGTGGCTAATAGACACACATTTTCCATATTTTAACTTTTACAATAATAATAATATTAAATACTATTATTATTAGTATATATTGTTACAAAAAAAATTAATTCCAGTCAATGTATTGTAGAAAAAAAAAATGTAAGTAGTACAGTAGGACGTCATAGTCGTGAACCTCAACAGAGAGCGAATAATCGAGATGGAATTGGGGGACGCTCGTACGCATTAGACGGTTGGGCGGATGCGTCGAGTAATGTACTTCCGGTTATTGAACGCCGTCTGAAGGCTGATGGTTGCTGCTGAATTGCCGTATACATCAGTTACCACCTGGACCACATTTATATTTTTCACTTCATTTGTATTCCCAACTTTTGAATATTCAACTTTTTTTTTTAAATTTTTCTATTTAGTATTTAATATTTAATCGACGTCAATACTATTATGTAAAGAGTTACTCGCGGAGAGAGAATAATGAATGCATGATGACATTGAAAAGTACGTTTGCGGGTTTTAATCTTAATAATACATCTATCATACACGGCGCTCCCTGATGAATACTCATACGCTTGTTCGCAAACTTGTATCGGCTAAATGACGCTTACGTTCGATGTCTAACTGTTTAACAACACGCACCTCAGCTTTAATTGTTTATAATAAGACTATTGTAGATATAGTAGCAGATAGTTAAAAAAAAATATGAATAAATAAAAAAAGATCCAACTAAGATTTCTTTTTAAGGCTCCACGGATGTTTTAATTGTGATAATAAATATTAAACGGTTGGAAAAATTGTAATAAAGATTTTGGAGATATGAATATAAGGTAGTGTTTGAGAATTAAAATTATTAAACAATCGTAGGTGACTCAGGCGTTGCCGAAATGAGTAGAGTACTCGTATTTGTCTGTTATGTCGAGTAGTATACTGTAGTGGTTCAATTTATTACAGTGTCAGAGCATGACGGTCGCGTTCGCTTATGTAATGACATCATACAGCCGTAAGTGTATATATATATATATATATACATATTCAATATATGTATAGTATATTTGTACTAGAGTATTTATTAATTTGTGTTATAATTTATATGTATATTTATAAAGATAGGGTATTGCGGAAATACTTGTTTCCTTTTAATTTTGACAATAAAGTATATATTTTATTTTTTGTAAGTATTAATTTGGAGCTAAAGCCTCTCTTTGTTAAACCATCGGTTCGCCGGTGTATTGGGTATCTTATGAAAAAAAAAAAAATGTGTATTTATTATTTACTAATATATGTATTTTTACAAGAGGGCGCGAAGAATTAAGGCGGGAGGCGGTACATATGCGTTCCGACTTGTTGGTTTTTTGCGCCAAATGACACGCTGGAGGTTGGCCATCGGTCATTACGTGAACCATTCTTTAGAACACTATTTTTTTTCGACAGTTATTTTTTTAAATTTTCGTTTTTCTGCTGTGTTTGCATTTCTATTAATACTGTAATAGCTGGCATCCGGTTAAACAAACCAAAGTGGGGAATTAATTTTTCCCATACTGATTTCCGTAAATGGTTTTCTCATACACAGACCCATTGTAATTTATTACATTGTTAACATTAGAAACAAAGACTCAAGTTAATTGAATAATTTAATCATTTAATCATTTAAAAAATTTCATTAAGTGGGGTTCAATTAATTTATTTAAAAAACTGTTTTATTATGGAAAAAATTTTAAGTAAAAATGTTGATAATTAGCATAAAAATAAACTAATATAATGAATACGTTAAATAAATTAAAGCAAACGAGAAATGAGACGGACATTAAGTCCGGTTGAGTAGAGTAAAAACCGCGGCCTCACAACGAGTACAAATAAAACACAAAACGAGCTTACACACTAGAGGGCTATTATTATTGTAATTGCCGCGCGTGTAAAACCGTGTGGAAAATAAGCCTAATGTGACGTCGGGGGCGTACAAGTGGACGGCTCAAGATCCTGTGACTCTTTTATTTGCTAAACTTCATACATTTGTGCTCGTACTTGTGTCCGTATCTAAATGTATCTCTATGCAGTATGAGATCATCTCGAAACGACTGCCTCCTTTTAAATAAACATTAAACGAAATTATCGTTAGGCGAGTGTGTAGAAGGCTTTAGACTCTGAACTTTACGCACTCAACAGTACTTGTATAATATTGACACACGGAAAACCGCGAGTATGACCGAGTCATTAGAAGCGCAAAAGCCAAAGCTTGTTTGTTTAACGAGCGATGCAAATTAACGTGATTTCTACTTTATTTTTATTTATCTACATGAGGCAACATATATATTTTACTTTTATACAAATATCTTATACCTTAACATTTCCATTTTTACGTCTATTAATTATATTTGTTAATATATGTGTATATAAATATATAGTTAATGCCAGTGTTTTTGCTCAGTTAAACAGCTGTCACAAAAAACTCAACTCGATGATTAAAAAAAAAAAAAAAACACGGTTGCCTAACGAACCATCAAGTATTTCACTAAGAATTCCAGTTATACGCTTGCACGGAATTAACCTCCGTTTTCTTATAATATATATATATTTTTTTATCACTTATCTACTTACTTAAAACGTGTACTACTTGTACAAAGTCTATCTCATCGTGAAATATTTTTTTTTAGAGACATTTTTAAAATAAAACGTGTAATTGCTGTTTATGTCTTATTTAACTTTAATAAAAATTAATAATTAAAGGTAATTTTAATCATCCGAGGATCTTTATGTTATGTGCTGTATAAAACTCGAGTTTATCGAGTGCAATGTACGGACATAGGAGGTATAAATATAGTTGCAGGATAATCCATTAACAAAACATAACACGTCGTATATTAATACGAGTGATAATAAAAAATACTTGAGCACAATAATAAAAAAGTTGGCGCCTGGTTTTATGATATATTTACTTATTAAATCATCATGCGTATCTCAACAATTTGTAATTAGATAATTATTTTTCAGGCATTGTAAATATATTTGTCGCGATCGTATTTTTGAATTAAAATTTCTAGAAAATGTTTCAATTCAAAGTTTCGAGAACAGAGTTAATGATAATGATAAGAAAAAAAAAAGCTGGAAAGTCTGAAGTAATAAAGGACTCGGACAGCACGTGCAGGAGTTCTAGCACCTGTCTCAACGTTGTATAAACGTTTACGGCACGTTATAAAATGAATTTGATGTGCGATTAGCATGAGGTCGTTTGGTTCCATCACCAGAACTTTTAAACTTCAAGTAGCTTTTTTATTTATTGTCTACATATATGAGGCCGTCTAGGCATCTATTTGAATATTATATAAAATGTTAAAACATTTTTCTTATTAAAAACACTATTAAATTATCATACAAGTGATTTATTGTAGATTAAAATATACATGAGGCGAGAAGAGAGAAAACAGGAAAAATAAAAAACGATTGAGGAAATATAAATTGAATTTTTTTTCTCATTAAATAAATGAATGCTGTTAGACTTCCGTAGTGAAGTAAGCAGTAGTTTTTAATTTTAAACGAAAAAGGTAAAAATAAAGGCAGGGTGGGCTAACTATAATTAAAGATTCATCAAGATAATTAACCCTCCCTCCTTAGTTCCTCTCTACTCTACTGGGTCGTAATTCGGTATTTTACTCCTATCCACAGTCGAGTACTTTTCGAGGTTTCAAATCAGCAGCGAGGTGTTAACAGAATGAGCCTATCTGATGTAAATCAACAAAGAAAAAACGTAAGTTAAATAAGACAGGAAGTCGGTGCCGATAATTCTCGCGTCTCGACAAACTGACCTGGATGACAGATAATAATATATTTATGTATTTATATTATTACTTAATATTTAACATTTAAAAGTGTAAGTTAAACAACAAAAAAAATAATAAAAAAAATAAAAGGCACGTGGTTATAAATATAAAAGAGTTTAATGTTGCGTTCATCAACCTTGAAGGATTAATGACTTTTTAATGAATACTATTCACCTGTCGGATCTTATCTAATCGGTTTGCGTGGCTAATCGAGTCCTGAAAAGGCTTCGACGCTTCGATTTCCAAACCTTTTATTAAAAAAAAAGTCCTAAATATTTTTATTAATAGCTTTTTTGTTTCACCCATTAGTTATTATTTATTATTTTAAATTTGAAATAAAAATATATTTCCATAAATAAAATAAATGTTTTTTGAACGAGTTCGTGGACCGACCTTGTGTATATAATACTGTTTTACTCATGTCGTGTGCCACGACTTTATGTCCCTCTACTCAACATCGCCGAGCGTCACGCGATAATAACAGGTCTCTACTACAACAGCAACAACTATCACGACTGCTTTTCTGGTGTATGTATGCCCGTCTCACTGGGGATGGACGCAAAAACCCGAACACGACTGGACCACAAATGAAACTCAACATGATGAACAGGAGAAGAAATGAAATCTTTGGTTGTATAACTATACTCTTGGGGGTGTTGCCGAGTAGTTTGTCCAAAATTGCAACGTTTTCAGGTCCGTTGATAGCTCTCATCCCTCTATGATTTTTTTTCGACTCTCCTGACACACAGAGTTTTATTTTTTGCCTTAAACGTGTTCCTTATAGTCGACATGTGTTTGAGTATGTACTTTTTCTAAGACTTTTTTATGAAAATAGCTGAGGTTTTAAAAATAGAGGCTAATTAAATTTTTTTAATTGGGGATTTTCTAGTAGGAGTTTATTTTTTATAATTGGAGTGAACTTGGAATAAGTATGAAGTGAAATTAAAATGTAATGTGAAACCATTTGAAGACATTGAGTTTAAAGCGACATCGAAATTCGTTCCAGGAAGTCTAGTATTTTGAATTCTATAACTTAACCAGTGCCCTGTTATGTGTTTTTTTGAGTCTAATGTGCGAAGGAAGCGTAACCGGAGACGTTTTAACTGACGGACTGCTCGTGTAGAGAGGAATCTTTTGAGTTGTTTCTTATTTTTTTTTTTTTTTTTCTTTTTTTTTTACTGAAATTAGACGGCAGAAAAATATTAAAGATCGGGCAACGTGTTGAAGTCATCGGAGTATCGGCATGTGGGGTCCACTTATGGGGTAAAAATCCTAGGCTTTCTTCTATTATAAGTACCTAGAAATTTTCGAAGCATGTGTTCGTCATGTAGCTCCATGTGCTGGAAAAATGTGACGCTTAGCGAATAGTAAAATTAAAAAGTTAAATCTCAGCGGGCTACCAATTTAAACTAAACATTTTCTCAGGACACCAATATAGCGATAAATAAAAGTATAAAAGTAATGGTGGACAATAAAATAATAAAATATAAAATTGTACGGGACAAGAGAAGAGCTTTTGGATTTAACGCTCGTAACATGTCGAAGAGCAATGCGACGACGAGTGTAAAGGCTGTAAAAGTCACATAAAGATCCGCTATTTTGACAATTTCTCCAGTAGTTTTAGTTTACTGCATACAGTAGTACGGACACGCGAAGAAAGTCAAAGACAGAAAGAGAGAAAAATCTTAAAGAAGAACACTCACGATAAACTTTACGACTCATTAATTCCTACTCGTTCATATATTAAGTAAAAACTTCCAAGTGTTGTTTCAAATACTTGAGGCTTTTTTTAGCCTAATAAGCATTGTAACTAATAAATTCCACTCACTTCCTTTTCCTCAATTAAATTAATTTTTGTGATGCATTAGTTTTATTTATTTATTAAAATTTAATATCATTGTTGTTACTATCTTTATATTTTTAAGCAAATTACACTACAGCGCTCCGAAAAAAGGATCGATAAAAACAGGCGAGTCATTGTGCGTGACAAGCGGATGGGAAAACACGTTGTTGGCTATCGGGCAAACAGATCACCCGACATTTTCAACAGTGTTTCAATGCATGTTACCAGAATTCAGGAAGACCCAAGAAATTGTCCGGAGCTCATTCCACACACATACATATATACATATATTCCTTGTTCCTGAACACTAGGCGACTCATTTGAGGGGTAGGTTAGACCTCTAGTTGTAGAGCTATAGAGTCTACTCAAAGTGTCGTTGGGGTTCTAAAGTGCAAGTCACGACAAGTAATTGTTGAACCCATGAGTTTGTAGTATGTAGTATGTAGAGGACATACAGTTAGTGTTATATATATTTGAGGATATTGTAAAGTTCTAGACTCATGGTTATGACTAAAAAAATTCAATTTTGTACGCAAAAATAGTTTTGATGAATAACTTTTTTATCAACAATAAAACTCTATCGTTATATACAGAAAATTTAAGAGTCTTGAGAGAGGTAAATATTTAATGACACATAATTTGTCTTTTATGTGTACGGTTATCTTTTGTTGGTTATGTTTGAACACACAGGGATGAGGGCTCTTGAGTCGTATCGGTAAAAGTTGGTAGGTTGTAAAGAAGGAAGTAAAAAAAATAAAAACTAGGTTGACAAATGCGTGTATCGAGAGGTTCGTAGCTTTGAGGAATTACCTGAGCCGGAAAAACTGAGGTGAATCAATTTAAACGGCAATGCGGGACTTTACTCACAATCGTTCCCCACTTATTTATTTTATTTTATTTTTTTTTTTTGTGTTTTCAGATGGATAAAAGGCGCAAAGGGCCCAGTAGATCCCGAAGGCTGAATTTGCGAGGAAAGCAGCTGAAGATTTTAAAACTCCCTAAGTCTCGAGTCTACAGGGAGAAACTTTCAGAGATTCTCAGTCTGTAGTCTGTTTTTTTTTATATATATAAATATACCAGCACATTCAATGAAAATAATTGCTGTATAGTAGTGGAATTTAAAATGCGTGAAGAAATTCAAAATGCTTGAGAAAATAAATAAAATAATTCAGAGTCAAATGGGACGAATAAATGGTCAAGGCTTAACAGTGGCAAATTTTATCGAGTCGATCTTTACTGACTCTAACTTAATATATTAAAAGTGAAAGACATGAGGGAGATTCAACCCAGTTGTCTGATGCTCGCTTGTGGGTCCATGAGCGTATGAATATAAGATTGCCTGACATGATTATTCATACACTGTAATACTTATCCGAGGGTGATGGCTGGTTGACAGCCGCTGAGACCACACTAACGCAATTCAAGTCCATGTGCCTCACAGCATCTTTACGACACAAGTCTGAGTGTACGATAATGCTTTTAGGGCTGCAGTAAGGCAAGCAGTCCTTGGCACCATACCACCCAAACAAAATTTCCCCAGGTTAACTTTCGGCTTCCTTCCCTCTTCGGAATCTTTCCACCTTCTACAACTACCACTACTTCTTATACCCTTCCAGCCCTTTTTCTCATTCATTTCTCTACATTAACTGTAATTAATAACCACCACGGAATACTAAATATGTAAATTCTCCTCGAAAATTAACTTAAAGACAGTTATTATTATAATAACTTGGTTAATTATTATTTAAACTCAGTAAGTCTGTTGATTGAATTTTAATTTTGAATTTAAAATACTAAAATAGTTTTGAATATCTAATAAATTTTTGAAAATTGAATAAGTCAACGTCAGAATTGATTAATTTCGGAGATTGATAACCATTTTATGTATCCCGACAGCTAGAAAGTGTATCAAAGGGGACGTTGTGGACAGTAATAATAGTGTAAGAGGGTAAGATGCGCCATCGGAAGTTTTGGCGCAATGCAATAGCCTGTAATCAACTGGGCATTATTACATCGATAATGAAATTTGATGATATTGTTCATTTCACTGCTGTACATATTCTTCTGTGTACTTATATACGCATTTATACATAAATGTACGTGTATAAAAGCCGTGGAAACCCCATGGGGATCTGGCAACAATGTTACACAGTATGCCATTGTCAAAAAATCAAACCGCGTTGGTTACATTATTATTACACTCTCAAAAAAACCCACAACCGTTACATGGTACACGCGGCCACCGCACGAATTAAGCACTCTTATGGCGTAGCTGGATGGTTGGTTGTGTATTTGAAGCGTGCCTGACATTTAATCCGAGTTATAGAGCTCGCACATGCGTGAGGTACCTTCGTTTTACAAGCGCAATAATAATGCAGCATAAAAAATTCGATGTGAACAGAAAATAAAAAAAAAAGAAGTTACTAACCCGCAAATAATTCAACTGCATAACTCATCCATCATAAATCATCACACGTCAATTTCGCTGGCGCTCGTCACACATTCCATCGTCTCATCATACACATTTTGTATAATATTAAATCCAAATACCGGAGAATTTCATTCAACCCGACTCAGCTCTATTCAATTTTGCTTTATTTGATTTAATTCAATAGCTTTATTTAAAAAAAAAAAAAATGTAAAATAAAAAAAAGTGCCGAGGGATAATCTGGGATGAATGTTTATTGATCTAAAATCGAAGAGACGGGAAAATGTAATGGCCGAGATAAGAAGAGCTTCCGCGAAGAGCAACACGGATATAAAAGTTTAAATTTGTGTACCTAACGTTTGTTTTCACATTGCGTGCATAGCTAAGATCACACAGAGAACACCATACGGCCTTTATACTACACTATACTCTGTACTATACTATATATCGCTCGCGAACGAGTTCTACTTCTTGATCACTGGAATCCAAATTTTATTATGCCACAAATTTAACATTCTCATTTTATGTTCACGCATTAAAAGATAAATTATTTACCGCGAATACGCGACGTGTGTGGCCACTGGGTATTAAACCACTTGATGTTTAATATAAAACATCTAAATGCAACAAAATATCAATAATTGTAACTGAAATTGTAAATGAAAATATTTTTGTTATTATAAAAAATCAAAGTATGTGGACAATAAAATCGTGAGAACTTAAGATGCATGTAATTTAGCAGCACTAAAAATGAGAATAAAATAAAATAAAAAGAATAAAAGAAGACTTGGCAATAATTATTATTCATATCACGTGTCATTGTCTCACTCAATCTTTGTCCATCTCACGACGATGCTCGCTCGTTGGCCTGTTTACTAAATGCCCAGCTTCAATGTCCTGAAGCACGCTTTCGCATCACTGACACGCGATTCACGTCCACCTTGTGCGCGTATATTCGTTATACATATATTAAAAACCAAGTTATGAATAACGCAACAATAAAAAATAAAAAATAATAATAATAAATAAGCAAAATACTTAGGAATAAATTGATCCACGTACGCACAGAGTAATGAATCACATGCTCGATGAAATTGCAACAAAATTAATGTAAACGAGACATTTATCGTTGTGTTCTCTCGTATTAAATGTGAGATTTTCTTGCTTATAAAAAGTCTATTGTACTTTTAAGTACGTGAAATGTATATTTATGTGCAATAGAGCCTAGTAAAAAGGACACCTGTGTAAGACTATTCTTATTCTAAGCTACGGGTTATTAATAATGATGATGATGATGATGATTGCTGTGATGATGATGATGATAAATTGATAATGAACAAGTATAAAACCATTTACGTCATTCTATTGCTGTCTCACTTTCTTCTCTCAAGTACCCACGTCACATTGAGAAAATTAATTGCCCTGCACTTTTGTTGCGCCGGATTTAGAATCAAATATATGTAGTGTACAACAACAAGAGAGACTATACATCAAAAACCACAATAAGTAACTAAGTCATAACATCTTGACTTCTTGATTTACCCTCTCGTGCACGCAATAATATATAAACCCATCGAAATTATTTTATTATTTTAATTTCTTATGAGATATATATTTATACATGTAACAATATATTTGCACTGGGCTCGGTGTTTGATGTAAAATATTGTCTCTGAAAACATCGTTAACGCGGATGACTGTCGATCATGTTATATGGGGCAGGAACTGATGTGACGCAGTAGTCAGATCCTGCTGTGTGCTCGGTTACTCCTGCTGACGGTTACAATACCCGTGTTTTTATAGGCCAGTGTTGGCTGGTATTGTTGCTTCATTTATAGGGTCCTGCGAGAAAAGATGCGGCAATAGAGAACAGAGCAATGGGGAACTTAAGCAGCGCCCTTTTTTATCGCTTGCTCGTTTTATTCGATTGGCTAGAACTTTTAATCTGGTATTGGAATACGACCGGTGTTGGTTTCCACACTTTTGAGGCGTAAATTCGTAGCTGTAACTGCTTATCCTGCACAATTTGTACTTTTGTGTGGTTATTTGGGCTCGAGTTAACTCCCAACTTTTGTTTAATTTTTCGTCTATGATACGGATAATGTGCGAGACATAATACGCAGAATAAAGAAATAAATTTGTATGCTCTTTGCTGTACACGGGGTATGTATGTGCTGTGTGACTTGCGTTGGGTATGAATAAAAATTTAAGGGATTCTGATGAAAAGTGTGTTGATTGACGCATTCAGAGTGGATCTGTCGCATCAGTCACCCATCTGGCACTCGGCTGGTCCATCCATGCGTACCCTGTTACAGTCGGCTCCATTTGACTACTGACAATGAGTCCAATATGTTGAGGGGCTGAGCATCACCAGACACAGGGACGCAGACACACAAAGTTAAGTGAGAAGAGAATAGTATAGATATAGATGCTTGTGGGTGACGCCAAGGGAAATGAATCGAGGGACCGGTACATCAGCGGCAAGCGATCCTGTATTTTACGATCCTCGCCGAAAATACAAAAAAAATTTACTAGCAAACCCCTGACGATCTTAGTCGATCGTTAAATGTTTTTGACCAGCTATTTCCCCATTACGCTCGCTGAGGACGAGAATCAGTATAAATTTAATTTTAAACTCTAGCTAAATATAAATTGACAAGTGGTAAAGAGATATAAATCGGTAAATTGATACTTTTTTACTTTTTTTCCTATACGGTTATATTTAATGACGACGCGTCTAAACATCACCTGTCCAAATATAGACCTCTGAACTTATACTTGTATTTTGGCTTTCTACACACACTCTTCCTTTAAATATATATATATATATAATATATATATGTAACGGCAAATCATATGTCTATTTTTGACATGTTTGTTCACAAAGTCATGTGTATAATAAAAAATATTACAAAATATACTTTATAAGATACTGCGAATTTAAAAAAAAACTATGACAGGTTACGTAATTTTTTAGTAGATATGCATATGTGGTTCTTGGAAAAGTAATTGTATTGAGAAACATTAAAACATATGTGTCTGTAGTTTGACGGTTGTCAAAATATACATCCGAGAAAGATGAAAAATTTTGAGTAAAATGAATGAGGACGGAGAGAAATAGGGAGGGATATTCAAAAGTACCTCGAGAGCAGGAAATTCAAGATGGAGTAAAGACACAGAGGCAACTTAACCGCAAATCGAGCGATCGTGCTTTCCTGCTCGGGTCGAGTCAATTGACGTTATTAGATTGGCACCCCTGCTGCCTAACTGGTGGCGTTAGCTGGGCATCCCTGAGTTACCAGAGAGACTACGCGTCAACCACACTCGTCCCAGCCGTATATATATGTAGTCTGGAGTGTACGTGCGTGATGGTTGGCGGTAAATTTCATTCGGGGAATTATCATGATTGAATCAGCCGCTCAACTCTACCAGGATTTACATCACCCTCTCTCTCTCTCTTTATTTTTTCTCCCTTCTATCTGTCCGAAAGTTTAATTTTTCTAAACAAAAACCAGCTCCTCAGTTACCGATAAAAAAAATATCAATAAATCACCGGAGAATTGGGTTTCAATTTATTTGAAAGTTAATTTGAATAAGATATTCACGTTAAAGAGTTAAATAGTGTGAAGTAAAAGGGGTGGCAAAAAAAAATGTTAAAATTTGTTCGGTAAATTAGCAATGACTGTCAAGAGTAAGAAAAAGTGATTTATGCAGAGTCGTGTCACGGTCAACTTGATACAGTTACAACCCGCTAACTCACCATTCTCGACCGGTGAGGCTTTTCTTCAGCAGGACCTCCAGACAAACAAGAGCAGGGCCAAGCGAATGCTTAAATATGTGTGGGCGATAGTGGTCAACACAGTTGTTCTATTTTATATCCGGTACCTATATATGATCGTGTTTCAATTCTTTTTGACACGACACGCGGCATTCTACAACGATCACGTCATACTTGGAGTGATTTAATACTAAAGACAATAGTTGTAGACTACACACTCATAATAACAATAATAATAATAAAATATCTTATTGTTTGATTTGATATTATTAAAAGGCGACGTTTAAAGATTGAGAACCCTTTCGACGGCGGCTCCTGGACAAAGGACTCGTCCTTTTTTATATTTATTTTGTTCATAGCATAAATGTAGTCGCTATAAATCAACGTTAACGTAGCAGCTATAATATTACATTCTTTAATTAAAAATCAGGGTATAAATACTCCACGCCAAAACATATCAGTGGGGGAGGATTGTTTGTCTTTTTTTCTTTCATCTTTTCTCCTACTTCGTTTTGGTATAAAACAAAAGATAAAAATATAAATATTATATTTATTTTAGCAATCCAGCGACACAATGAACACGATTGTTCGACGCAAAGCCTCGGACTAACTGTTATAACGTAAATAATGTTGAACAAAGATATCATTAGAAATAAATTTACCACATTTCATTCTCTGCTGATATGAAACAAACGTGTCCTCCTCAATGCATACATACTTCTCTCATATCGAGTAGATTGTATATATATAAGTATAGATGCCCTCTCACTCAATCTCCTTCTCTCTTTATTATTCTTTCTTATATGTTGCTTTCAATTCTCTCACAGGAGCACAATCGTACGCATTTCACGGCACGCTTTTATGTTGCCGACTGTGCTTTGCAACGACTCAAGTACTTGAGAACATAGAAGCTAAGGTAGATGTAGGTATATATATATACATACATAGAAAAAAGTAACCGTGGGCGTAACAGAGCCGCTTATTTCGATCAGTTCGGTCACAATACGTACAAGAACGTCAGCATCAATAAACCGGTGATTGCTGAGCATATGTTAGTTGGTTTGCAATAGTCTGCGTTCAAATTCTTCACTACAATGTAAATAATACACGCTAAAAATAATCTTCTACTGACTAATAAACATTAGAGAAAGCCAGATAATCAATAGTCTGCAATTAGTGTCTGCAATAGTCGAATCGATAATCAGCAGAATTAACCTGTCTTGCGTTATCATTCGGTCTAACCGCATCAGTCAAAATATATCCGTTCATTGTGCTATTGACTTTCTCTTCTCTTGTGTTGTTGAATGTTTAAAGCTAAATGTGCTATTGAAAAAGCAATAAAGTCAGCTTAGCGTTAAGAATAAAAATATTTTTGTTATTTTTAAACTATACACATCAATTATCTCGGATATAGATGCTGGATGGGTTTTACGGCGAATCCCCATTAAGATCAATCCTTTAAATAAGGGTAGACTTAAATGTACAGACACAGACACAGACATAGACATAGACATAGACGTACATTTTGTATACAGATAAATTAGAGAGAAGGGGCATCACATGCTGGATAACTCTCGCTTGGATTACTGGGTTGAAAAGTTGCCGTGCGACTGCCACAACGTCATTTACAATGCAGGGTGACCCAACTACAGTAGCCTAAGGGGGTGCTGATCTATGTATATATGTATATATTAATGTGTGTGTAGATGTTTGAATGTAAAGAGAAAAAGGGGACCACCATGATAACAACAATGAAAGTTGTCCTGATGAAAACGACTGGCTATGTTTTACGTGGCACCCCTGTCATCTGGTGGTGACTTCTGTAAACACTGCTAAGAAGACAATGAATATAGAACATAGCATAAATGATTTGGCTTTGCATACATATATTTAAATTCAATGTCCAAAAGTTGATCCAGAAGAATTGGAGAAAACCGGTATCTTTTTGTTGCAACCGAACCGGTTTTGATAAATTTATTTTTATGGTTATGTTTTAATTCAGTTGTTGATAGAAATGGAAATAATAATCGAAATATTTATAATTTGATTGGTCGGGAAAGCGTTAATCAAAAATAAGTTTGCGAACGAGTGTTGAATGAAAAGCTTAAGTTATATTGGAAGCTTTATATATTGTAGGTTTTACCCGCCCTGATCTCGCGCTCGTCGGTAGTCAGTCCCTTTCACTTTCAACCCCCAAAATACTCTGATTACACAACCGCAGCAACAGCACGTGGCTTCAGTCCACACCCGTCACGGTCACACCGGCCAATTTGCGTTTCCGTAATTTCTCACTCGACAATAGTCGTTGCACACCATCACCATCATGCTTGATGGTTACGTAACCACCGCACACACACAGAAACACACAAACGTGAATGACATTTGCGTTACCATATCCCAAAGAAAAATACAAACTTTAAATTTTTTTTACAAAGGCCACTAAATATTTTTTTCATAAAATCCAGAATTTTTTTTTTTTTTTGTTGTTCATTTTACCTCGATTCAGACCGGTGATTAGAAAATATTAAATTTCCATGGATAATTTAACTTTTATGAATTCAAGAATGGGAAAAACTTTTCGCAGAAATGTTGATGGATTTTTGAGGGATATGATGGGAAGAGTAGATTCCATTTATGGGTTTTGGGTTATGGAGCCAGGTCTATATGACTGTTGTCCCGTAGCGTCACAAGGTAACGGTATAGGTACAAATAGAAGTATAGAGAGGAAATAGTTGGTTTGGCTGATGCTTTTTAGACAACAATGGGAAACTCAGCAGGGCGGTGCTCCCTGGGACAGAGAGCAAAAGAGATTTCGGTATGCAGTTATATACCCTCGGTATGTTTTTCTCTTTCTATGTTTCTGTTAAAAGTATACTAGTAGGTCTCTGGTCATGGATTTAAGAGAAAAAAAGAAAAAATCCTTCTGAGAATTTTTCACTAGGCAACAATGTTTACGCAGAAGGTCGTTTGCTCCAGCTAATGTTGATGGCAGTGAGTACCAAGGATACAGCGATGCGACCGCGGTCACTTTCAAAAATTTTCTCAGTTTTGCGAGCAGTCACAACTACAAGATACGTATACTGAATATTATTATGAATCCGGAACATACGGGCGACTTGAAATGAATCACAATAGAATTAACGCTTTGTGAAATCCGTTTAAAGGCTTTTGAGGATTGCAGGTTAAGCAATAGCCCGACTGAGAATGAGAATCCATGCATGCTATTCAACTGTTCTTCCTTTTGGTCATTTCGGCAATTGTGAACGTCAGTTTTAACAAACTCTGACTTTGAGTATGTTGTGACGTCCAATTGTCAACGGAAATGAAAGCTATCTATCTATACAAATATAACTTACAAACCTTAATCTGAATCAGGAGATTAAAAAAGAATTTCGTGTTTTTTTTATACGCTGCTGTATTCATATTTTTAACGAGGCGTTGTGTTATTACAAAAACTCGTGCACATGGGGACCAGTGGAATCAAACGCAAAATTACAAGCACACGTCGTATGAATATGACACAAATAATGGGGAAAAGATTGAGTCCCACAATGACAAACACTCGTCGCCATTCGACGCAATGTACAGCATATCTGTATATATGTAGGAATAAAATAGATTGAAATGAAATATGTGTATGGCCACCCCGAAAAAGGGGTGAGCCTCCATACGAGCGGTTCAAGTTTTTCTAACTTGTTAGAACTCTTTACTCCTTAACCTCTCTTTCTATTAAAATAAACTCCCTCGCGCCACGTGTATGAGTCGGCACTTATTCCCCGAAATAGTAGAGTTGACATGTACATGTGTGTATTGATGTGTGCAACAGGACCTATATGTATGTAAGAAGTAAAACCAACTATGACTACGACTCTTTATTTAAACCGTAGCACAGACGTTGAATGCCCAAGTTCTGGATTAAAAGCACGCCACTAAAGCTGAGAGGATCATTTGAATGAGTAATACTACACCTCTTGCACCCACGCTTTATTTTCCTCCTGCTTTTTTTAAACTACCTTTCCATCTTCTTTCTCATTTACCACACCACCCACCCCCGAACTGGCTTCACCCTCTCTCAGCTTTGTTTGTGCCGCGCATTGTACTCGACTCGATTCAGCCCAGATTCAACCCGAGTCTCCGTTCCTTGTGCACACATTTACCTGCCTATACATTTATGCGCGTGTGTGTGTGTGTGGGTGTTTAGGTACACTGGTGATGAGGAAAGCTGAACGAATTAAACAAGAACTACACACCGATTTGCAGCATATGATGTTCAAAAATCAGCTATAACTCAGAATCCAGGACCCGGAACCTATACTGCTTTAAAATCATTTGTATATATATATAGAGAACCTCGACTTGAAAAAATTTTATTATAATATTATAATACGAGAATAGTGTACACCAAAGTAGGAGAAGTAGTTTAGTTTGTACGAATGACAATAGACCGGTGGTTAAGATTTGCCTTATGCCAATTTCAATGCGCGGGTGACGTTGATTTAAATGAAAGAATATTTGGGACAAAAAAAAAATAATCGTGAATAATCAACGATCTTTTGTTAATTTTATTTTTATTTCTACTTAGAAAAAAAAAAGTATTCTGAGTATTTAAAAATATGAGTAATCATATTATAGTATACATTGTTAGAACTTGTACAGGAATGAAAAGTTATTTTAGATTAAGTTGGTTTACGTCTAGTGAACGGATAACATTAACTATTTAACGACACCCGGATTCGCAAAGTGTTTGACACGGCAGTGAGATAAATATCTGATAGCTCGAGATAAATTATTAAATTAAGCCAAAGGTACATTCACGAGTTTCCTCAAATTCATCATTTGTGTATAATCGTTCCGCTTGCGACTATAAATAGGTCACAAAGTCATAATAAAATTACACGTTACGTGATTTATGAATGATGTAAAAAAAAATAAAAATAGAAGAAAGAAAGAAAAAAAAACATTTTTGAATATCAAATAAATCATTCAGTTTGATAAATCATATAACAGTGAATAAAATGGTTTTTTTTTACATATCACACAAGCTCGTCTCTTTTTTATGAAATGTAACAATGGAAAAAAAGGTTGCAGCTACGAGTGCAAAGGGATGCAGCGAATCCAACGGTAGCAGGTACAAGTCCCTTCTTTCAATGCGTTTACAATACACGAGGCTCGGTATTGTCATCATTCATATTTTTTACTATTATGATTTTCATTACTATTATTATTATTTTCCTAATCGTATTCTTCACTTTTTCAAACTAGAATTTCTTCTCTACTCCAAGAATCTTAATCTTTACCCCAAAACTATTTTCGTTCGTGTATACGTTTTCTTTATTTATTATTATAATCTTATAATCTTGTAAACGATAATACACTTTTTTAATCCTCTTTTCTCTTGTTCTTTATTCTAACGACGTTATTGCGTACCCGAAACTCATCCACGTGCCATTTAAAATGCACGAGTAGGATATAAACTACATAAATAAAGTAACAAAAAAAATATATACGTAAAAACACATTATCATCTTATGGGTAAATGGATATGGCGTCGTATCACGAAAATTTTCCCATGTAAGGCACATCGTTATTCCCGTTGAAAATCGTACCGAGAATCGAGGGGGTTGTTCTAGCTAACGCCGTACGCGATGATGATGGCGTTGAAAAAGTTCATCCCGTGCGCGAGATGCGATATATATGTATATATTAAGAAGCCCATGAACATAAGGGAAGAAAACATGAGATGCACACCCTTACCCTTACGAGTGAGCCATGACAAAGAAGAAAAGACTCGCCAAACTCATTAAATATTCAACACTGTAATACAATATCTCCCAAGCGGGTGACAAGACCGCCAAACGATTAGAAAGAGGGAAGCTTTAAAATATATAAATATATATAGACACTGAATCCAATCATAAATGTTTATGGATTGTTATAATTTTATTTTTCCGTTGACTTGCACGGAAAAAACGAATTTCGTTCTGATAACAAAAGACGGGATAACGAAAGATTTTGTTATAATGACAAACATGATTAGCTTACGGTAACAAATCAATTTGTTACAGTAACAAATGAATTTGTATCGTAATTAAAAAGTCGATTTGTTATGAGAACACGTGATGTTCATTATAAATAATATCGTCGTATTTTAAAGCCAGCATTTTCTACCGTAAGTAATCTTAGCTTATGATTACAAAAATTTTTGGTAATGCTACAAATTCATTCTGTTACTTTAACAAATCAGTTTTTTTAATTGAACACGACAGTTTTGTAACAGTTACATACCATTGCTTGGCCCAACGAAGAATTTGCTAGCATTACAAACACATTGTAATCCCAACGAATGCTTCGTTATCCGTTTATTAAGGCAGAATTTTGCTACCGTAAGTTATCTTGTCTTTTGATCACAAAAAATTTTTTCCGTGTGGAAAAATTAAAAATAATTGGCTATAAATATTTTCAAATAATTAATGACGTTATTTAAAGAAATATGATGAGTGGTTTTAGAATTACGCAAGAGCGAACTATCGCCTAGAGAAGATGACCACTGACGAGAGTAGTACGGTTATTTTAATAACGATATAATAAGACGTCGGGAATTGATGCTAAACTATTTGTTGGCAAGGCAAGACAGTTTCGAGAGAAGAGTTTGGCGTCATGAGAATCACTAACAGAGAAAGAGATACTTATTAGACTGGTGTTCAAATTGCTAAGAGATATTCGGATATCTAAATCCAAAGCACTGTCATCTACACGACTCATTAGCAGTTTTGAGTCCGTTATTCACGTATAAATATAATATCTATATATATATATATATTTACATAATTACAAATAACCGATGTCTTTTTTACCGTCATCATCAATCCGACAGTAAAGTTCACGTACAACTCGGTAGGCATTTAATAAAAGGATGCGTGTGCTTGTAATTAAACTTGGATTTAACTTGACTTGAGAGTAATCCTTACTTTTATATAGTTATATATTCATTCACATCTCACGGTGATCATAAATCTACTGGGCTACTGTACCGTGACAATAAACATTAGTTACTCTCGAGAATACCCTGAGTTTAATGTGTGTGACTGGTGTAAATTAGTCAATGTTCATTTATTTATTTATTTATTTATTTACTTTGGTTCGTTTTGTTTGATCCTTTTAGTTTTTGAGCATCGGTTGTCAGGCAGGTGCACAGTGAAAGATAAAATGAAATAAAATTTAATAAAATAAAAACAATGCGGACTTTAATACCTTTTCAATGCAATACATATTTATATGTTTATTCTTTAGTTATTACACACGATAGGAAATCGCGATGACTTTACGAGCGTCGATCCTCGTTCCCATGATTTATGACGCACATAACTTTAACCGGGTTATATGCTAAATAGCCGTGTACCCACATTGTTTTTTATCGTATACGTATATTTGTATTACTTATAAATTTGTTTTTTACTATTACTTTGGTTTTTATATGTGTATTTTATATATTGACGAAATGTATGTATGAGACTGTTGAGTTTGATTTTTGATTTTTTTTTTTCTAAGCGAAGACTTGCGAGACCATGTGATGCCAGAGTTGAGTTGACTCGGCGTGAAAAGCGAGGAATAAACCCGCGAGGATGATGACACTGTCGGGATATTTTTACGTCCAAGTAGAGCGACGCGAGTGGTGCAAGTGTACTTGTTGTCTATGCCATCACAAGTTGATACACAAGACTTGATTTTACTTTTTATTTTTATTTCTTGCTTTCAAAAAAATCATTCACGAAATTCTAAAACGGAAATTTTTTTCTTTTTGGTAAATTTAAAATTACTGGAGTATAAATAAATTTGGAAAGTCAATTGATTACTATTAATATTGAATAGGAGATGATGAAAAAAATTTTTTTAGTGAAAATATTGCTTTGAATAAATTTAAAACGATCTAATATTAGCATTTGTTGGATGTAAAATATAATAAAATAGGTTATGGTGATGGTGGCGTTAAAAATTGAAAAAGCTATTTTCCCAGACTAAAAAAACTAAACGTCTGAGTGTATCCCAAAGCTTGAATCCCTACAAGCAAATTCCGGGGTTATAAATAAATCCAATAGCCTTCTCCGACATTTGCTTGTCCCGCATACACATTTACGTGTAAGGAGAGAGAGAGTGAGATAGAGAAAATGAAGGAGTGCTCACAGCTTCGACTCCCTTTCGTGCTCATCTGCAGTGCTAAGATGAGTTTGTGGTTTAAATGCGCAAGCGCGTGTACCAAAGTGTGTACGCTCGTCGCGAGATGTTGTTTTGTAGCGCCGGAATAGATATTGGTACGTTGGCGTGCGGAGACAGGGAAGTGCCACTATTTCTGACATGAGCAAGAAAGACAGCTTCATATAGATGAGAGAATAATTTTTCGCCGAGTTTAGAACATATTTATTCCCCGATTTCTCTTTCTTTTCCCGCATTCCGCTATCTTACTTTTATAACCTCACATTTTTAAGCAAAACATTATCGTGAATTAATTCGCTTTAAATAAAATAATACTGACAAATTATTAATGCTCACGACTTGTTCATTTTTGCTTCAGCTGATTTAATTTGAGTTGACTTATTTGTAAATTTATTTTTGCTGTACCAAGCCGCAGAAAATCGCAAGTGAGAGCAGAAAGATTCAAGTTAACCTTAAATCCAAAGACCGAGGACTTGATTGAGATGAATTTAAAAAAAGCAAGTAACTGATGGACATTAAACATGAAATAATTAAATAGACTTTAAGTAACTAGTCTCTTTGAAAGAGACAAGTCAGCATGAATAGACAACTGGGGCGAACGAGCCGTCGATTGTCACAACAAGTTGTTCTGGCAAGCATGAGTTAAATTGCCGGATGTTTGACTGGGCCGGGAATGAGTCTCTTATCATTGATCTCAGGACTAGCACCGCAGCCACCCAAACAGCAGGTTCTCGAGTACATATATAGTATATAGTATACCATATACCTCTCAACGACAAATGAAAGTTTATTTCTCTAGAGCTAACAAACTCGAATCCTCGCCGGGTGCAAAAGCACCCGTACATCCATCTAGTGATGTGGTTGTGCTCGGCTGGTCAACACACCCGGACAGCAAGTGATGAGATTTGCGAAAAATATAAGAAACAAGGAACGCGTGTCATTGGCTCTCGCCTTTGGCTTGTTAGTTGGCACACCTGCCGGGCATCCCGATGTGCGATGACGAGGTTAGAAAGAATAAGCGACTTGTTCTCTTTATTATTATTATTATTATCATTATTATTGTGATGGGACTCTAAAGAGAAACTTGTGGAAGAGCGACCCAATGTTAAGCTGGTTGTGCTGGTGAGCAGTCTCCGATTCCAATCCGTACTACAACTCTCAGTTAAAGACGGAGACAGAATTATAGTCGTAAAAGAATGTCATGTGGGAACCAGCGATAGTATCTCGAATTAGAGGCTCTTTCTGGCGACAGTGTCGCGCACTGGCCGAGAGTTAAGAGAACCAGTGGAAGGAAGAAGGTAGATCTTGAAGGCATTGTCGAGAAAGATAAGCTGTCTCTTCTCAGCAATATATATATATATATATATACATATCTTCTCCTCAACGCCTCTCCACCACTAACATACATTATATACTAGTCTCGCGACGACAACGACCACCCAAGTGCGTCTTCCACGTCGTCTTCAGTCAACTCTATCGATGAATGACAAATCAAAGAAACCCCGTTGATGGCATCTGCATTTTAGCAATGCACAAAAGACCTTACTTTTCAACACACAACTCTCATACATGCATATAGACATACATATCATCACAAATTCCCCCAAGTCCTGATCATTTTGATGACAGAGATAATCACTCGTGCCCATATCATGGAACTCGGAAGTAGACGCGTGTGAATTGGCGACTGACTAATTACCGCTAGGTGCAATCAAATGCACAGCGCAGACCGCTAACAGGCGTAAGTATAAAACTTACACTTGTGTTGGGTTTTCGTGTGTCATCAAATCACTGCTTTACTGATGAGAGCCGCTGGCGATGTCGCTGATGCTTTATATACATACATCTATACACTACTCTGTCTTACGTGCTCTCTAGTTGGTGAAACATGACTCGCGAAACGCGTCCAAAGGCTATACGTCGCGGAAAACAAGACTGAGCGACGCAGAGGCCAGCTACGTATTTAACACTGCGTTCCGGCCTCAGATGTATCACGGCCAGAGACACGCCAGTTATGCTGTTCTAGCCAAGACGTGTCTGATCGATAACCACAGGGTGAAAGATCAAATTGTGTATGAATAAATTTTAAAATAAAATATACAAACTTTTGTTTATGTATTTATAAACGCAGAATAATCTAATGCTGTCTATATTTAGATTCAAATTTATATATATAGAGTTGGGTGATGAAACTGTTTGGCAAATCGTCAGTCATATGGCCTATGGCAGTCTTCTAATAAACAGACGAGGGTGCACGACAAAGGGACCGTATAGAATATTTGCATGAGCTTTTCGCGAGCCACCATACATGTATATACGATAACGGTGCTAGTGTAACGCGCAGTGAATTCCCACTGTACACACTATACTTGTAGCTTTTCCTCTAATCCTCTAATAGGATTTATGCTTGTGAGCTCGATTACCTCCAGTCAAGGATCCCAAGCACCCACGCTTGGCAAACGTTTACCGCGCTAATTTCCACTACCCTTATTATTGAGGCTGTATCAAATCCACAAGGCAAATACACGCCATTTACTTTTATATACATATATAGGTATAAATATAGCTTACTCAACGAGGGATAATTGCAATGGTGTCAAAAGAACCTGGACAAGCAACATAATGCTCATAAGAAGAACAAAAAAGAGCAAAGTGTAATTCAAGAGTGAAAAAAAAAGTAAAAATGAAAATACGCTAAAAATTTTAATTTCCAGTCCTTTTATAGGCCGCGGCGGTAACGATAAAATTTCTATGAGACTTTAAGTCCAAAGATACGTCCTCGTACTCGAATCACGTACGGCATGACTTCTTTAGTAATCGTATATCGCGTTGATCGTCAAAAATGTCCGAGCAAATAGTTTTCTTCGCGCCTACCTGACTCGTCTTTGTCGTTGTTGTTCACGTCTTAAGATCCCTGTTACCTCTTACGCACTTATTCGCTTGCCCGTTTGGTCACTTCCACATGTGGTTAATACTTGGGAGTGTATCATTCTCATATATATTTATATGTATATATGTGTATATACCTGGAGAAGATTCGAGGAGAGAAAAGAGTTTAAAACCCCCCTTCCACGTGACCGGTGGTGATGTTGAGATGGAATGCGCGGTCCATTCCCGCTTCGGGTCCGCGTAGTTTCTTCAGTTTGCTTTGGCTTTCTTATTCTTTTGCGTTCCCTATACATCGCGACAGACAACATACTACTTGTATTGGTTTTATTTTAGTTGATTCGCGTCCACGTCACATCCACATCCACATCCACGTTCTTCTCTTATTCTGAGTGTGTATGCTTGTATTGTGGATCGGTGATTCTCTGGCTTATTTGGTGACCAATCGAACCGCTTTAAAGAAGAAGACGAAGAAGAGTATCAAGCGACATAGACGGGAAGAAAGAGTATACTCAAGTGTTTCACCATCTTCTGGTCGTCCTCGTCTTAGTCGTCGTCGTTGTCGTAGTTGTCATTCTCCTCCTACTCATCCTCGTCTTCTTATTCTCAATTTCTATACAACATTTCTTCGTCTTTGACATTCTCACTCGCTATGTCCATCTTAGTCGGTTTGCCTTTCATGAGAGCCGGCCCCCGTTAATCCTCAGCAGATCCCGCCAGGATCCCACGGAGATGCGCATAAGAATTTGCATACAAGATCTTCTACCTCTTTCTCCATTCTCTTCTTCACTTTTATTTTTATTTATTTATTTTTTTTTTTTCATCAATACTTATTTTTTATCCTTTGTATTTTAAAATTTATATATAAAAATACTGAATATTAAATTTTCGACAAAGAAATTAATTTTAATATTTAAATAAAAAATACTTTTGTAGAAGCCAATTGGAATAATTAAACCAGAGAAAAAAAATTAATCGAGTGAAATTACATCCCAGTGCTCGGTCTTTTTGCTGAAATTATTAGCCAATTTCATAAGTGTGTGTGTGTGGTAATCCCTAAGGGGAAAAGGGAGCAAACGTGTCCTGGTTCGATCCGATAACCCCGAAGAATTTGACGTAGAGGGTCGTGACGTATTTTCCCCTGGCCAGGAAGTTAATCCGGAGCATATACGCGAGCGATTACCGTTAATTATATTTTCCTAGTGTGTACATACATATGAACTGACTATAGTATGAGACCAGAAATATAAGAGATGTTACCGTCTCATTGTCGTGGGACACCAGACACTTGTGTTCCTATATTTACATTTTATTTGTGTGTATGAAATACATGCATACATACATGTTGCACGGAATATATGTAGATGTGAAGAGAGAGTAACAAAGAGAAGTTCCAGTCATTTGGGTTCAACATGAGAGGAAAAGAGACACTAACACAAGTGCAGAGACGGAAAAGCACCCTCTCTGGAAGTGAAGCTATAGACACACACCATTCGCCCTTATAACGTTAATACCGACTATAGCAGACGAGGGGCAGGATTAAATTGGCACCAATTACCAGCAAAACACCCTCCGTGCTATACTTGTTCCCTCCATTTTTATTTCCTTCTCGCTTCCACATCGAGCCCACCCTACTCGCGTTACCCAAGACTCTCATGTTTTCGCGGGGGTTTTATTATAAATATATATCTATATATATATATATATATATAATAATGTTTCAAGAAAATTTAACCTTCTTTCCGTTCTTCAGACACCCTTATATACCCGCTACACCGATATTACATTATGAAAATATACCACCCCAAGCCGACATTGCGGGTGCCAATGAAATTATGAAAAATAAGTCCTTCATATTTTTTTTATACTTATTTTTATTTCTGTACCCATTATTTATTAAATTTATAATAGTAAAATTATAATAATAAATTATTCTGTTGTCGAGTACTAATCGTTCATTGACCCTGTCCACTGTTTATATTTATATTTATATATTTTTGTCCAAATATTTAAGCTATATCTAAAACAAATATTATTCAAATGTTTGCTTAAGATTTTTTCACTGTCCTCATAATCGAAACCTTGTAGTTTATAACAGAACCTTATTATTTACCCATAGCCAAATAAAAAAAAAACACCTTTAACTATTTACATATATAAATAGAACACGGTACATATTTGCATGGGAAATAATAATTCCTGTTAAATAAAATTTAATTTGTAAAATAATTGATTATAAAAAAATTAATATGGATAATTTAAGATTTAAAAATTAAAATTAAAATCACGTCGCGAAAGCGTGGGAACCAGTACAAACGCGAGCAATATCGTAATGAAGAATAAATACTTGAACAAGTTTTGATGATTAATAGAGAAAATTATAGGTAATTTTGCACGGACGATAAAATAGTGATTTGATTATTTATGTAGACAAATAGACGGTAAAATATAAAAGACATATTGTGTACTCGTGAGCAATCTTAATGCCGCGGATTGTAGGTGTGTGATGTAGATGGCATATATATACGTACACAAAAATACACAAGTGCATATTGTACATATAAGGTACGTACTGTGTACAGCAAGTACATATATTTGTTTTGCGGCGGTAAAAGACACGTAATCGGTGGTTGAGACACGACGCACATTGGCGGTATTAAATACACAAATGGGCGGTCTTACATCGCGTAATATCGCTTCCTCCAATTGGCTGAGTCGTTACACTTATCGCGTTACTCAGTGAACTATGTGTAATGCAAACTGTAGACGAGTATGTGCTGTCGCGGCACCGCCGATAGTAGAGGTAAAAAAAATTTTTAATAAAAATATAAAATAAGCGTATTAGCGGCGTAGAGCCTATATGTACATTTAAGTTGATAAGTATGTGAAGAATAAATTATACCAATAATAGTATGCCCGTTACATTATTATCGTGTATATTTTAACTTTAAATATTCATCGAGAATAAGGATTACACTAGACTAGAATAGCTTGCTGACATATTAAATATGGTTTTATAAAGAAACTACCTCATGCTTACAGATAATTATTTATTTTTCCATTGACGTCGATGAAACGTACTTTTTTATACCGTATATGTGTGTGTGTGCATGTGTGGGTGAGAATATAGTCAGACTTTTAGGCGTTATATATTACATTTCAGGTGTTATAAGATATATACACATATATAGTAGTAAATGTTAACGAGTGAGACGGAGACAGGGCAAACCGCATTATTCGATTTATTAATACCATGTATAACACGCTGTTGATGTACACAACCAACCTATCCACGCTCATAGATAATTTATTATCCTGTCAGTAATGTCGCTCACACAATGACTGTCTTCTTGATTTTGTGACACAGCAATAATCGGACAGTCCGATCTGGACCAATGGAGTTTATTGTGTTGGCATTTACTCTCACGTGTGATTTTAACATTTAAAAGTGTACTTGCTATTTAGTATTTTATCTTTATTGATAACTCGAGAGGCTATAACACGTATTTTTGCAATACATTACATTAATGGCTATTACGCAAGTGTGTAAATATTAAAAGCAAATTTTTTATAGTGTAAATATATGAGGAGAGAGTGTGAGAAACACATGTGATAGCGAGTATTAATTTTAAAAATATATATTTATGGGCGCAGAGAGGGCTGAAATGTGGAAATAAAATTTAGGGGTTGCGTAGAAATAATATGAAAACAATTTAAAGGGGAGCGGCACGACAAGACTCCGAAACTCGGAGAGTTTTAAGAAAGTATGGGTAGAGTATATATACTTGTATGAAATACTTGGGCTGGTATATAAGCCGATGGGGGAGGAAAAGAGTGAGACTCGCGAGTATCGCCGTTGTTGAGGATGAAAGTGGCCCGGTAACAAGTTTTACTGCAGTTTTGCGGCTCGAAACTGCGAGCGCGTAACGGGCAGCAATTGAATTTAAATATTCAATTATGCGATGTGTAAATGAAATAGAAGTCCTATGCAAATGGCTACACGCTAAGGGTTGTTGCAAATTTAAAGGGTTAAATATTTATTAGACGAGGGTTAACCGAGATTTATGGACGGAGGTTGCTCTCTATACATGCCGCACTACCGCGGCCGGCTCTGCGACGTCCGTAGAAAAAAATAAAAAAGTAACACGATCGTACTCCAAAAGGTGCTCAGCTCACCTAGGGCGAGCTCTGGCACAGTACCTTCGGAATCACACGCGAATCGCTAATCCAGATTTTATTCGGCAACAAAGGAAGCGGCCAGTGAAATAAGTGCAATTTAAAGTCACACACATCACGGAATCCAACGAACCGATTTCACTTAAAATTGTAAGCATCCAAGTCTCCCTTAAATTATTTAATAGACGAGTCGATTTATACCATCCACTTATCCGATCTTCATTATTTATTAACTTATTTACATACTAACTTAGAAATAAACTTAAAAATTATTTATATATTTTTTATACTCGCATTACTAATAACACAAAAAAATCCATACATACATATTTTATTTATTCACTCTGTAGTTTAAAAATGACAAATGACTTTTAGGTTTAATTAAAAACATAAAGTAATAAATAATAAAAGTATCAGATCACGGACTCTTATGTTAATTAGTAATGCGATTTGGTGGTATATTTGTATAAATATTGCATGCCAACAGGATATATGAATAAGGAAACGTTATTATAACGATGAGAGTGCGGTCGATTGTCAAAATAAAATAAATAGTCATGATTATTTTTTTTTAACTCAACAAGGCTAACATTTATTTATATATAATAATGAAAATACGTTGATTGAGACAATAGTTTAAACATTATTTGTTATTTATTATTATTATTGTTATTATTATCGGTAATATATTATATCACTATGATTCTAGTCGTATACAATGTCCGAGTGAGTTATTTTCCACATAATTTTTATTATTAATTATTATAATAACTTTTTTTTTTTAAATCTTGATCTTATTTACGGCTAAAATTCAAAGTATACAACACACACACATTTACAATTCTCACGCTTATACTTCCCGTTTTATATTATGTATGTATACGCTCGCACACTCAGTTTATTAGAATAATAATGACAATGTTTGATATCCGCATATCCATTATTAACCGATTCATCATGTCCAATTTAGTAATAATAATTAATAATCAATTAATTCATTATAATAATTAATAATTATAATAATCTCTTCTTAATCATCTTCTTCATTATTATTATTATTATAATTATAATTATTATTCGATCGTATAATATATGAGCCATTAATTATCGTTATTATAATAATAAATCACTTATTTTATTTTTAATTATTATTATTATTAAACATTATAACAAATTATCCAAACAATATTTCCATATATGAAACAAGAAAAAATAACGTAACTAAATATGACAACAAATGCATTCGATAATCGTGAATTAAAAATTTATTACGTCTTTTTGTGGTGACATTCATAAAATTCTTGTTAAAATATTTTTTTTTAAATTAGATAATTTTTTTGTCGTTTAATTTTGTTGTAATAAAAATTAAAAAAAAAATATTTTCACAAGGATTTTATAATTACGCAACCAGTATTTGATGTCTCGAAAAATATTAAAATTAAAAAAAAATATTATCATTTTTTAATTGAATATTTTAAAAGAAAAAATAATAACAAATATCACGGAATTCAGTAATCGCATTATTCAGTGAGTAATTTATTAAAATAAAATAAATCAAATTTTTTCAGAAATTTTTTATTTATTTTTAAAATCATGAAATCAAAAAAATTTTATATATTCCTGGATAAGAGCGTAAAAAATTTTATTAATTTTATTTTAATATAAAAGACTCATTTCCTATTCACTCATTTTTTTAAATTATATGAATGTAAGTAATTAATATAATAAATGCATTTAAACAACGTATTTACGTTATTAAAGCGAGTGAAAAGGTCAAACAATGCGCGAGACGAGCGAACGAATAAAAAAATTGTTTTCAAAGTGATAATTGCGGTTACTATTATTTTTAAGATAAAAAAAAACGAAGTTTTATACAAAAAATTTGTACGTGTATCACTGATTGCATTAATCATTAAACGTTCTCTCGTCTGTAGATATCGTCATATATAATTTTAATTAAGTACACAGTCTTGGCAATGATGCCCACTGCAACCTATGGCACTAAGTATTCACGTTTTTTTTTTATTTTCCATTTTTTTATCGTCGCTGCGGGCTGATTTCATTTATCTTCAGTTCTTTACGTAATTCATGCGTTAATAGAATGTAATTAATTGAGTGGAAAAAAAAATATAAAAAAAAATAAATTCACAAATTTATTGAAAAAAATTTAATATCCAAATTCCGGTGATACAAATTACATCTTTTGAATACATAAAAATTTGTTTCAATATAAAGTGAACTAGGATTGATTTCGGTGACGGTTTAATGCTCCATATCACTTGATGGATCATCCTGAATTTTCGAAATTGGTGATTTAGTGACTTCTCCGGAAATCACTAATGTCCTCAGTGACTCCGTGGTTTTGTTTATAAATTCGATGATTCGGTTAAATAACTACAATAATAATTATTTATAAATAATATAATTTTGTTCGATATTATATATAAAATTAAACAACAAACCGAGATAAATCTCGGCCCTAGGATCAGCACTCGTAACTAGGGTTCCAGCCAACAGGGGCCCAAGATTCACCACCCATAATTAACACCGTACTTGATCCAAGCATCGACTCGTAGAACTCAAGACGTTAATGGGGATCCATCTTTCATCGAGTTTACATTTATTATAATTTAAATATACACGTAAAAAAAAATAATCACTTGAAAAAAAAAAAGAAAAGAAAAAAATATATAATAATAAAAATATTTAGTAAAATTTCTCGACACAAGTGAATCCCCACTGCTGCTCCATGATACCCCGAATGCATATCCTGCACCCCATTTATTATTATTTTTTAAATAAATCCTTCATATATATGTTTGGACATCAGATACATGCTTTTATCCTCAGAAAATTTTTTTCCAAACATCACATGTGAAAATACAAGTACTTTCACATATATTATTTGATTTGTAATTTGTCATGTAGTTTAAAAAATTTACGTGTCAATGTGTGTAAATGTTAATTTAATAATGTAATTAAAATATTGCAGTAGTATCGTATGTTATGAAATAATTTAAAAAATAAATAAATAACAATGGTAATTTATTCGGGGGTGCAGGTTTATATTTCATTTAATATATTAATTATTTTTTATTGAACCACGGGGCACCACAGGTTGGCAGCATCACAATATATATGTATATATACTTTATATTTATATTTTTCATTCTACAAGTCAAGGGGCTCAAGTACGGGGGCTGGGGGGTGGATCTCGCGCGCCCTGCCGGCCAGGACTTGTACCTCACACAACTCCCTAGTTACGAGTACCGAGACCTAGTAATTAACATTTATGGATACGCAGTATTTATCGGCCGCATTTTAACAATTATTTATTTATCAATTATAATACAATTTCGCTTTCACAATTCACTCTTATTTAAATATCATAAATATATACAAAGTCAAGAATTCAAAATGCGCTGTCATTTTAATTACGATAATAATAATTGTAATTATGCTAATTTTTTAAAAATAATCATATTAATATTTATATATATAGATATATTTATAAATCATTTTGATTATTCTCCTGATTCATTCATTCACATGTCTAGTAAAACATGTGGAGCTTCAAGATACATACGTATGTGAATACAAATGAACTTTTCCATACTTAATGCACAAAATACGATTGGTAACGCTAATCACTTAATAATTTAAATAAGTCTACTAAAAACAATTAGTTTAAAAATTATCCTTTATCTCTTTTTCATACTTAATATATTTATTAATAGATATTTATATTTATATTTATTTATATATTTTGTTATATTTATATTGAGTCTCATTTATTTAAAAATAGACAAACTTTTTTGACGTGTCCTTAAGCCTATTACGTATATTTCCTGATCACGATAAGCTGAAAATCGTCTTTGGTATTTAATGTATTTAATGTTAACGTTAATGAGAAATTTAATAAAAAATAATCTTAATAAAATTAATAAATTTGTCACGTGAAATTTAATAATTAAAACTACCAGACGATTTATACAGCGATTCATATTTAAAAGCGTCTCTTGTTGAGCTGAACGTCAGCGTTGCAATTAAAATACATCATCGACTCACAACATCATGTACCCGTGTGTACATTGCAACGGAATGTGGTATATACATATATAAATATATATATACATGCATATGTATATATATTTATTTATAATGTCTACCTTTATGCCTCTAGGTCTCCAAACACATGTTTTTAATCATCATATTTTTAAATATATTTTTTTTTAATATCAATCGACTCGCCACTCATTTAACTCATCATATATTCCCGCCAACGATAAGTAAAAAAAAATTAATAGTGATAATAATTAATAATTAATGATATCAATAAGCAAATCGACTCGTGTAATAAATAATCGAGTAACGAGAATTTTTAACATTAGTAAATAATAAAAAGTTATTAATAACATATCAATAAACTTTAACAATCTAGAATATAATAATTAAGTAATTATTAATTAATGTAACCAAGAGATCCGTTAACAATAAAAATATTCATTAATATTATGGTGATAAAAATAATATTAATGATAAAAATAAATTGAAAACAAAGTCAAAGTCTATAAGAAACAAACTCGTTACTCGATTTATATATAATATATATTTATATTTAGTATACTAATTTAATATACTCCCATAAAAGAAAGACTCGGTGCTTCCTACGCGTTTTCCGAAGCATACTTCTTATAATTTTATAAATATTTAAATAATTAGTTTTGAAAATCCCGCCGACGCCTCATCCTCAACTACCACCCTGTCAACAACGCGGCGCAACGACGTACCGCCCCATGCCGATTATTATATTATAATAATTATAATTACAATAATATAGTAATATATTATAATAATAATATTAATGATGATAATAATAATCATGATAATAATAATAATAATAAAATAATCAAAAGATATATAATGAATAATCTCATTCCATGCCGTGACTACCTTTCAGCTGTTGAGCAAGACAAGAATAATGACCAGTTGTTGTTGATGTTGTTGTTGTTGTTTATTTTTAAAAATAGTGTCAAGTATTAAGAGACAGGATCTAAGCGCAGAATGCAATACGGCAGTGAGCAGATACACTAAGGGATTATTGGGAGGAAAAGGATTTTTTTTTGTTTTTTAGGAAGGAGTTGATTGCACTGGAGACAAATAAAAATGATGTGTGATAAGACGAGAAAGGATATTTTTTTTTTCTGAATGACAGGATGAAGCAAGACTGTTTAGAAAGAGAGAAAGAGCGTGAATGGATGAAGAAAGGAGAGAAAGACACCCGCGAGACGTCAAAGTAGACATGTAGACATGATTAAAAAAAAATAAAAAAAAATAAAAACTGTTAGATTGAAAGGAAGATCGTGTAATTATAATAATGAGATATTAGATGTTATAAATTATCTATTACGAACACGGATAAACGGTCGAAGTGATGCTGTGGTAGGCGGCGAGGGCGGCGTGCGCGTGCGCGTGCGCAGGGGGCGCGGAGGCGGCGTGCGGCGAGGTGGCCATCGCGGAGGCCGCCGCGGCTGCCATCATCATCTGTTGGTGCGAACGCTTTAGGGAGTTGGGAGTTGTGGCGGCGCTACTTGGGGTAGTGGTGTTATTGTTGTTCGAATGCTGCGACGGGTGATTTTGGCTTTGGTTTTGGCTCAATTGCAAGGGGGTGGTACTGCCGATGGCATGGTGATGGTGGTTGTGATGGTGGTGGGGGGTGATCGCGTCGTGCGGATAATAAGATGTTGACGATGGTGAGGTACTCACAACGTCTGGTGTACTGGCACCGTCTGTGTGGCTTGTGCTGTCTGCTGTACTTCTTGGTCCACCGTCCAGACCGTTACCCAGTTCTGGTGGCTTCGAACTCTCTCGGTCGTCGATCACCAAATCAATTGGCATTTTACCCTTCAGACAGCTTATATACCGGTGGCAGAAGTTGTCGCAGAGCTCGTGTACCTGGAAACAAAAAAAACACATTGATCAGCGAACTATTTTCATCATATTTTTACGAGCATATGCATGTAGGGATAAATATTTCCGCGCAAATTGAGGTATGATCCAACCAAGAGGGGAATAAAATCCAACCAAAGAAGGATAAGAAGAAGAGCAACTAACAGCAGGAGCAGAGGCTTGACCGGTGTCCAGCCGAGCATAATGCTATGTATGCAAATGAGCACCGGCAGAACCTATAGAGTATACCCCCGGACTTAAGCGTCGTCTTCTCGACCCGCCTTCGTCCCTTCAGCGTCCATCCACCAGCTCAAGCCGCTCGATTGAGGCTTAGAAATAAATTTATTGCATAAAGGGAAAAAATTATGAAAATAAAAAAAATGGTTATCTTGTTATATGTAAATTGGCTAAAGTCGATTGAGCCGCATTATATATATGATATGCCGCCGCTTGGCATACACTCGTCGATGCTCGATTGTTGTCCCATATGCAACTGTATTTATAGGATGTAGATATGTATAAATGTATGTATGAATGTATATAGGCACATGTATATTATTTATCCGCTACCTATAATAATACGCGGTGGTCATTTACGACGCCATTCTTATTAGGCAAGTATTATGTATAATAGAGGTAGTCGGCCATCTTGTCTAAGACTTGCTAGCTAGACTGCCAATGAAAAGTTTGCATTTAATATTCACTGTCTGTGGCCTCTGGAACAATACGCGCTTTTAATGCGTAAGGACCTTCGTTTTGCAGACAAGTCTATCTCTCATGTCCTAGATAAATTTTTTACTATTCTACTTTATTGCGTGGCTTCGAGTTCTATAGATTTTGAATTATTATGATCGTCATTGTTGGTTTTGATATCTTGTAAATTTGAAGGACAGAACTTTCTTTGAAGCAGGTAACGTGAGATGAGATGACTCTCTACTCAAGATGAATTGGCTGTAAGAGAGCTAACGAGAAACTAAAGTGAAGAAAGAGAGTAGAAAGTGTGTGTATATATATAAAAGAAGGAACCGAAGGACAACGACTGACTATAAGGTAGGACTGGTTAGAATTTGATCCACCGAGTGACTTTAACCGGCTGGCAATATTCAAACTAAAAAATAACGAGTCCTGATTACTGATAGATGAGAAGATTTTGCCTGTGGATATGTACACTTTTAACATTTTTTTTTTTTTTCGTAATGTGTCTAAAGCATATATTCAATTTAACACGGTGTCTTTGAGTGTGTACCGAAGGAAAAAGATACTGATGACGTGTTGTATCTCTTCTCTTATATGAACTACTTGACGTCATTCAATACTCGCGACTAGCAGTATACGATGATGATCATCATCTCGACCTTGCGACACACGATCCGGATCCTCTATGCACCACTCAGAGATACTCTGTTACATACCCTCGTGCAAACATGCTCAATGGCTTCTGGACAAGTTGAGCCCGGCTGGCTATAACCTGGTACAGTATAAAGATCAACGTATATGGATACACGATATCTTTTACTAGAAATAAATCACCAAGAAAATTGCTGTCGTGCATGCAGAGCCGTTTAAAATGCTTAAATTTTTAAAAATAAACTCAAGTCTTCTCAAGAAAATCCTTTGATAAAAGGTTGTTTTTTTTAAACCAAACAAAAATATTGAGGATTGGAATAAAAAATAGTCTGACTGATAAATTAAAAGAATAAAAAATTCAAACATTGTTGTACAAATTTACTGGTCACGGTTGATTTTCCAGGAGATCGAGTTGCCGTGACGCATGCATTTGAACAGTAAACCGCAAAATTGCAGAGGAGACTTAGCATCAAAAACCGGTTTGTTTGCATCGCGGAACTGACCGAGAGAAGGAAGTGTATACATATAAATATATATATATATACTTTAAGTAAAGTAAAGTAGAGCCTCTCAAGTCTTAAGTCTTCAGCAAGAATATCTTTCTCTTGCTTTCTCTGCACTAAGATTCAAAACAAGTCTGTGTCTGTCTTTGAGTACAAGGTACAACGTAACCAACCGAGCAATTGAAATGGTCTAAAAGTATACATACATATATAGATATGCATATAAAAGCCTGAAGCAGTGACGAGGCGTTGTACAGCAGGGCGGTCACGGCCCAACCCAGGGAATTTAAAGTCAGCTTGCACGGTCTGCAAAGTCGAGTACAAAATAAGCAGGAGCAGGAGCAGTAACACAGCAGTGGCAGTTCTCTTGCTATCCAACGACGTCGCTGGAGCGCGTCGACGTGGCCGGCGCTCCCCTTGGTTAGTACCGGTCAAATGTAATTATGCTAATATACTATTGGCTCGGGAAAAAAATGTTTAACGCAAAAGGGGAGATAGGCACGTACCGCAGGCTATCGCAAATCCCGATTGGTCCTTATTTTTTATGCTATACACATACGCCAGTGCTCCTCTGACTCTTTCCAGACTCGGGTATCCATGGAATCCTTAGATCACGCGTCCTCGCATTCTCCCAGCCTCATTGGTTACTTTTAATCCTTCGACACACACCTAGATGCTGCTCCTGTGTTGCACTGATAGATATATTGAACAACGACCAACTTAATCGCTGGAGAACCCAGGATAAATAGAGATTCCTTATTGGACTGTACTTCAATTTAAATTTGAGTTGTTTAGTTTTTTTTGTCATCAGCGGGGAACTGCTTGTATTTGTCCTGAGTCATGACGACAAATGACTTGAACGGTTGGATTTTATTTGAACGACGAATAGATTAAATGAGAAAGTACGTGGATACAAACAGTGATTGCGAAAAGTTGGAAAACGTGGGAACGTTAAACTTTTAATGCTAAAAGTCTATAAAGATAATCGGTAATCACCCGATATTATTACCCATTTATTTATGTATATATAATATATATAAATAGCTGGAGATTTTTAAAAATGGTTTGTGAAATATGGGCAATTCAATGGTAAAGTTAAAGCCAAACCCAACCCATAGATTCGTCGCCATCAATGGCCCTCACTGTCAGGCTGGATGTCGATCGGTTGGTTGGCTGGTCGGCTCGCTGGTTGAAAGAGAACGAATAGAGAGAATTTAGCCGCGGGTATCAGCAGCAGTTTATAACATAATCACCGTGAATGAGGAAAATTGGTATGAAATTGCCTGATAAAACCGGGCTGACCAGTAGCTCTGTCTCTCTTGGATCCCCGCATTGGCTTTGTGAGCCTTATATATCCTTATTTTCGTGGTGCGCTCTCAATATTATCGATTATTATTATTATAATTATTATTATTATTGTACTCTTGTATGCCAGTGAAAGAGTAGAGGCTTTCGCTATTTTCGATGGAAATACGATAGATGCTCGCTGTTCGATATCGTGCATAATTTATAATAAAATAACAATCCATAAAAGATAATCAAGTGAATAATGGATTTTTGTCAAGTAAAAAATTATGTAGAACCAGAAAAATGTGCGCGTTATTTTAAAAAATTTATTAGCGAAACAACTTGTCAATCATTGCCCTCAATTCCGCGGTCATATGACGGTTGTCTTAAGATTCGTAGAAGTTAATACACTTTTTATGTATTTAGTCTGAGAAAATAATGAAAAATGTTGAATGTTTGCTACGAGACACGAAACGAAAGGAGAGTTTACTGGAGACGCGAATCAAAATTGCAGTCAAGAGGTAATTTTAGTTCTTTGCCGAGCATTGGACAGCTAAATCACGCCACTTAAAGCGAAAGACTCCAAAGTAGCCTACAGTTAGCTATGAAATCCAGGATCTAACAACAACTTCTCAATCTTACGAGCTTTCACTGCTATTACGGAAAATAGCTTCTACTAGTTTTCTCATGAGCTGCCCGTCATGACAGATGGTACACTGACTATCCCAGGTGTTAAACTCACGAGGGCGATATTCTCTCCTCTTTATTCTCTATAAAACCGACCAACATATATGACCAAATATAATCACAAACATCCAGACTATGCGTCACTACTTCCTATACCCAATTCATAAGAAATAAAAATTCCATGATGATGGTTATGGCAAATAAACGTTTAACGTATGTCTAACATACATATTAGCCGAGATTGCAGGTACAGTTTGCACTAGAGGTGGTAGTCTAACCTCTTGAGGATAAATTTACGATCAGTTGAAAATTAACGAGCCACTTGAATCGCTCTTGAATCACCGTATCAAAATCCCATTGTTATTACTAACACTAACACTAACACTAACACTCCCACTACATATAACTCTGATGATAATAATATTTTTTAATATCGCGAGACGTACTTATTATTTCCAAAATCATTGAGTGTAACGACAAATTCAAAACTTACCTTTTCAAGCTCAAGGAGGTGAAACCGGAGGACTTGGATCGCTTGAACCATCTACAAAACAAAAACAAAAACATGGTTATAATTATTATTATACATATTATTCATGAATAAAATTAATAATGAATTCAGATGAGGACTAACAATTATACACAATGGTTTTTTAAGAGAAGGAAGAAACCAGAGAGAATATATATAAAAATCTATAGACGTTTTTATTGTGTATACAATACGCACAATTTTTTTTTGCCACATCTCTTTCTCTTTCTCAAAAGAAGGACTTGTGCTGCTGTTATAGTTGCCTCGTTTTTTTGTTCATTTTTAACCTCGCAAATATGACGCTGCCGCCGATTTATTTCTTTTCGCGGCGTTAATTGACTTCGCATCCGCGCCGGAAAGAACGAACGGAATGCCCGATACGGTTCCATGACTTGGGTTCTGATGCTCTTCTGCTACCAAACGGAACAAAGACACCGCGTAAAGCTTCACACACACACACATACACACATATGTACACACCCATCTATATATACCGGTACATACAACAGCAAAACCATAGTTGTTTTCTTATTATATATATTTTCTCTCTTAAAAAGAGAGTACACTTGTACTGGCGTATCGTTCACCAAGAAATAACTTGCATAATTTTCCAACTCCCCGTGACGTTTAATGCGCCATGGCATAAGTCGACAAGATTCACCCTTTGCTTAATAACCAACCGGTCTTTATGCTTCTGCACTCCACTCTCTCATTATCTATCTTCCTATACATTCTCTATTTTATCTACACACACATCCATACACTAAGTACATCAGTACGTTCATGAGCGTTCTCTTTTCTTCGTCAGCCAATCCCGATCTTCAATTAGATGCCGGTTATCTTAATTATCAATTAGCAAACTCACATTTGTATATATTTTATCAATTTATTCTACAATAATGTCTCTCGCACGCATGCATATATATTCACAGCAGCGCATCCACTTGATGCAGTTAGTTATATTAAATATATATGTTATTGCCATGTATATTTTATTATCAAGAGGCCTATAAAGACTGATATGCCACTTGATCAACACGATTGCCTAATTTAAAAACAACTTGTACGTATTTGCCACCCGCGAAGACTTTGATGTATGCTTCATTTTTTTTTTGCATCTAATAATATCACATGTGTTTTAATAAATAAATATAAATATCTCCATGAAGAACTTAACAGTGTTTCGTTATTCATTAAAATATATTTATATATTTGTAGATCAAAAGCGTTGGGGTCCGCGGAGGCGCGAATCAGGCGTTGGGATTCGCTCAGTGTAAGAAATGATTTGATGCACCGGGTAAAGATCGGCAGTGCAGCTACAGAGTACAATGTCTTCACTGTATTCTTGGGGGCGTATTGAATTTCGTATGAATATGTATATAGATATATATACTAAATATGCATATGTAGATATGCATATAGAAAATCATGTATATTTATTAATATATGTGGATGTTATACGTGTAGAGTATGTGGATGTGTGTATCGAAAGTATGTGAATCGTGAACAGAAGGCGCCCGGGCGTAATCGAGAGGTTTTGCCACGATCGGTCATCACGTGATATTAATTAACTGAAGATGTGAAGAAGGGAGAATATAAAAAGATAAAAATTAAGATGGTGTTATTTATAAGGCCTACCAGTCACGCTGAGCGAATATTTTTGTTGACGTGTAAGCTAAAGAATGTGTCATGTTTCTTGTCAATTTGTTATTTTATTTTATATCATATTTATTCTCATTATTTTTTGTCCAGTTGTTGTATTGATCTATAGAGTTGTTGTGTTTTAATAAAAATGTTATATACGGGTGTTAGAATGTCATTAAATCGAGTAGTCTATTGTAACATCACACACGTCGATTTGATCGTTAATTACATGATTACTGAGATGTGTGGCAATTAATGAAAGGTAAAACGATGTCTGGTGTGTTGAGCCTTTTATTTTATATTTTATTTATGTTTGTACGTTAACACGTTCAGTTACTTGATCTGAGGCAACAGATGAACTTCTAAACATATATACATAGATCCTAGTGAGTGTGTGTGAGTGTGTAACTATTAAGTGCATCATCGTGAATGTCACCGTACGATTTCCAGCCACTTGAAAATCTACGACGTCGTAAATCTATCTCCGTGTAAGTCTCGCGGATCAATAGTAGTAACTAGCACTAATAGACGATAGGAAATATATTTATTTCTTAGAGAGCTCTAATAGCTGAATGAAAAATGAATAAAAAAAGTTGAGCGGACGCTCAGAAAAAGGATAAAAAAAAATGTCGCGTTGTATTATTTAATGTGTTATTGATTCAGTAACAAACATCGACAGATGGATGTATAGATTTATATATTTGTATGACGATGGGGGCAAAAAACTACTCAAATCGATTGAAGATGGAATAAAGCAATTTGCCAATCTTACGACTACAGCGACGTCAGTCGCAAATTATTGTATCGCTATCGCTATTCACTCTTTTACTCTCTTGCATTATTTAAAGTCTCCACTGTCTCGTATATTTCTTAATCAATTTATCTTTCTCTTGGTTGCCGAGTGCACGGACACAAGTATGTAATAACTATTATAGTAGTTGTAGTAGTATAAGAGTAATATAATCATTAACGAGCTTCCTCAGAGTGTCGATTCGGCTTTAAATATCGCGCAATAAATTCGCACATCGCGTGTGCCTTATACTATAAATGAGATGTTTTAATTTTTATTTAAACGCCAGAGACCGATTTCTACTGTTATGTACCCTCACTACTTACTTGTATATATATATTTATATACAACCGATGAAAATACGTGTACAAGAGAGAGAGTGTGTGGGTGAGTGAGTGAATTAATGAGAGAGAAAGAGACGTGCGAAAGTTTATGTGCCTCAGCCGGTTATTATACGATCGGCTGAAAAGGTCGTTCGTGGCCGCGCGAGATAGACGCGTCGCTTAATGAATGAACGTTAATTGTATCAATTATCAATGAGGAAGAGACAGTAGAGAGAGTGCTGGCTGGCTGGCGCGAATCACCACGACCACTATTCCCTTATCGATGAACGCTGATTTACGACTTGCCTTGTCCTCGTCGCTTTATTATTTCACATAAATATAAAGCTATATCTATATAAAATATTTACATTCTTAGCGACTATAAACATATTACTACACAGTCTTTGCCTGGAAAATAATGATTATTTTCAATGCTAGGCAGTAAAGCGACGAGAAATTTTCTGCAATGCAGGTACCGGCATGTGGATTTAATTTGTATTCTATTATTATTTTAAATATTTAATACTCTTGTGCTAAAGCGAAATTGGGGAATGCTGAAGGAGAAAGCCACACACGCCACATGAGGTCATTTGTACGGGCCATCAAACGCCGGGTTTAAGCAGTGTGTCTTAATAGCCAGAGATTTATAGTCCCAAAGTCTTCTCGCGTTGTGACTAGGTGCATCATCTTGAGCTGGGAGTCAGGGTTTTAAAAATAATAAAAAGCTCGAGGAAAGAGAGAAAAGAGGAAGCATCTTCGCGCCTATTATACGGGGCCACGAAGAGTGAGTGCAGAGAATGAAGGTTTAAAAAGAAATGACAAAATAAAAGTAAAAAAATAGACGACGCTGATGAAGCACGAGGCAGAGGGCATGTGTGTAATATGTGTAGTGTGATGTGTGTATATGCGTGCGGGACTTTACTGCACCTGCATTTTTGTGAATATTTTTGGCGACATTAACGTCTTAACGAGGGCTATAACAAGCCCAAAAGGAGGAGTATCATGTGCAAGTCGTTTTCTACTACATCTCTTCTTCTTTCGTTTCCTTGGGTTTCTTTTTTACGCATGGTTGCACTTTGCAGCACCGACTTACACATGGATGTGTATATTTGAACCAAGAGTTTGTGGAGTTTAAAGTTATGTCTGATGGAAGAGCAGAGCCACTAAAAGCGTCTGAGTTTGAAATTATAACCGAGGTGAGGACCACCCTTTATTCCTACACTCCTGGGGGACTCGTTGATTCCTCATCTACCTCCACTCATTAGCTCATATGTATGTATGTATGTATTATGTCTCTTTTATTTCTGACGATGCCAATGGCAAATGAGAGAAATAAACGAGTTTAAAAGACACTGCAGACGTCTCATCTTATAATACACATATAGCAGTCTAGCATCAGCATCAGCAGCGACGACGACGGTGGACGAGACGTTAATTTTTGCGCCGAGACGAATCTCATACAGCTTTTTTCCTGGTCAAGAGGCGACCGAAGGACGAATCCTGGCGCGAGGACCACCCGAGTTGTCGTTCGACATGTCCATCGCGCTCTTTCATCGATCTCACTCTCATCAGCTTGCTGGCTCATCCTCATATATCCCTCGGACCCTTTTACCATGACACTGAAACTCATCCAAGATACATACACTTGGTGAAAACCGATTGTGTTGCCCATTGGATCCATATCCACGTCATCTTTTATATCCATACATACACATATATATGTACGGATATATATTGATGTACGGCCATGCGTGTATACTCATCTCATGAATATCCTTGAGTGTGAGGATACAGTTACAAGTTACTGTGACTCTCTCTATCAGTTACAAAATTTTTTTTATCCTCTGGTATCCCGTGACCGTGTACACAGAGAGACAGAGGAGTAGAGTAAATGGAGAGAGAAGTAGTCAAGAGTGAAAAAAAAGGTCTGGATGAAGAGACGTCAACAGATTTATGAGACAGTCAGAGGTCAATTATCGAAATTGATATGTCCCTAGAAATTTAACGAGGAGCATCTGAGATATGTTTTGAATGGGTACACAGAATTCCAGACCTGGGCTTCATCATCCTCAGCATCAGCATCAGCATCATCATCATGATAATGATAATTATAATTATTATGACAATTAATAATCTGACGGCGCAAGAAAAATTCCAAGCAACACGAAGAATATGATGATATGACGGACATCCTCAGCTGCAATTATTTTTAATACCTAAGACCGACAATTAGCATCTCATTGGCTCATTTCTCGCGTATGCTAATAGGAATCTTATTTAAGACGAGTATGCGTGCCTAACCCTTGGTGCTTCTTATTATTTTTATTTATTTTAGTTCAACTCTTATTTTACCACTATCACAGTCTCTCTTCAACTCGCTCGGACCGTCTTGCTGGGCAGCAGGCTGCTCATCGAAGGCTCTTGTGTGTGCGCCAGTATCGTTTTGCTCTTTTCTGGTCGCGACCGCTGGCTTCCCTCGTTTCGTTTACGACGTCGCTGGACGGATGAAAAGACCAAGAAGAAGAGGACTAACTTATGGTACAAGTGAGAGCCCACAAATATTTATACGTAAGAGAAAGAAGCTGAAGAGGAAGAAGAAGAAGAAGAAGAATAAAAAGTAAGACGACTTGGTTTATACGCCCACCTCGAGTGTCGCCTCGAGTACCATCCTCGTGAGGCCACAGACCCTGGCATCGTCTGTTACAGCTTATACTTAAAACCACACTACACTAGTAGAAAGTTAGCTTTGATGTGTGATTGAATAGTAGTCGAGTATAAACAATTTCAATGTTATGTTCACTTGTTTGTAAGTTTAACATTTTATTTTAGTTAAACTGTTTTTTTTCGTTTGTTAAAACTTGAATACATTATTGTCGACATCAACAACGAGTCATCCAACGTGATCTGGTTGTCACGACGTTGTTCGCGACGACACCGACGACACCATATTGGTCTCAAACTCATGCGTCATTTGTTACAAAAAATAAATTAAAAAAAAAAAGGGAGAGAGGGGGGAACAGAAGAGGTGGTAATGTTGGAGATGAAGCTAATATAGAGTAGTTTGTATGACTTGTATTGGTGAGTGCCCGTAAAAGAATCCAGCAATTCAACTGGCACATACTGTAATGGCATTTCCGAATAGGATCAGTTGGCAGACGGAGAAGCAATCTACTTGCCGGTAGACTTTTCCATTCTGCGAAATAATAGTGCAAAAACGTTATTCTCTTATTCTTCTTGGTCTTGTTCGATCGGCGTCACACTCAGTGGCACATGAGAGAAATGGACAAGGCCGATGTCAGGGAGCGAAAGAGAGAGGATTGAGAAAAAGAGAGCACAGGGGTCATATACCAAGAAGAAAATGAGCAGATGGAGGATGAAAAGGTGTGCTGGTGGTACTCGGTGGGTATACTGAGCTGAAGAATACTCAGATGGCAAAAAAAGCTCAAATGCGTCTACGTGCCTCCTCTTCCTTCTTTTAACGATAGAGAAACTCATTGCAAGCAGATTGCGATTTGCCACGGAGCTAATGAAACCAACCACCGGTATACATCTACACTTTTAAAAAAGTACTTTAGGTCCATTTAAAAAACATTAGCTTTGAAAATTCGTCAGCAGCGAAATTTTAACGACTGGGAATTTATTCTTCATTATATTTTTACTAACATTCTCAGCAGATGTCTCAATATCTCATTAAAATTGACAATAAAACTCTTTTTATCTTACATTTATTCATTTATTTATTTCATACGCCTCCGTATAATTATTTAACTTTATAAATTAAATGTTAATTCATACGATTATTTATTTATTAGGCAATAAGTGTTTTATAATTGAAAAAAACTGCTTCAACTATGTCTAAAATTTGTCGCAATATTGTGTCACGACGGTCATTAAAATTAAATAATAATTTACTGCGGCAAATAAAAGTATGTTTTTAAGTAGTCGTAAAAATGTTTTTTATTTATCATAATGTATCTGTGGGTTTTCGAATTTACCGGCTGATAAGTATTCTACTCTAACAGTCCTATCAATTTATTCATCATCATATATTTATAATGAATGCAATTAAAAATCTACATATACGTACGAATATATCTATATATATCTGGGTATTTAATGTCCCGATATCAGGACATAAGTGTCCAGTTATTGATACTTTTACTTGACATGTTTCTCTCTGTCCAAACAGTTTACTTTATCTCGAATCATTAAAAAAAACTTGCAGATTCCATCTTCTTCTTCTCTATATAAACAAACGCGACACACTCAGCTCACTTCTCTCCTCTTTACAATTTAGATGGAATCTGTTTTTCCTTAGACGTGCCAGTGCCATCACCAACACTCATCTCGGGCACATTACTTATATGTATATATATATATGTTGCACAGTACAAATGCATTATGTTAAATATATACAGCAGAATATAAGTAAGACACTGGCAAATCGCATAATATTTATATTCTTTTTATTTAAAATTGTTTTACGTTTTTTGTATTTTTTAAATTATTATACATACATATATTTTATTTTATTTTATTTATTACATCTCCAACATTCTCATGTGTCCCAAGCAGCTGCTGACAGTCGTGACACACGAAAGATTATCTCACGTGGGCGACACACAAGTCCAGACTCATCGGTTCCTCTATCATCTTACAAAAGTTTTACCGAACGAAAAAAAAAAAAAAAAAAAACATTTTAAAACGTGATGAAATGTTTTTTTTTTCTTCTCAATACTAACGAGATCCTTTGTAACTATTTTCACGATAAGACAATGTATCTTTAGCTAAATCGTAATTCTTAAGAAAATGAAGCCAAGTAAGAGGGAGATGACGAAGTCAAAAATAAAATAAAAAAGTATAAGGACCTGTGGATATAAGTTAAGAGGCCCACTTCCCACGCGTTATCTTTTAGATCGAAACACTCAAGAAGATCTTTAAATATATTTATCCCTTGGTTCTTTGGTACTAAACTACTTTGTAGAGCGTACGGTAAAAGAATGGCCGCCGTAGTGCCAACTTGCCGTTGTATTAAATTCTATAGAACTACATGCCCATACTTTATTTCAAGAGAGGGAAAGTTAAAAGCTGCAGTGTACTTAAATATATTTAAAACCACTCCTATTTACTATAATTACTTAACCCACTCAAAACTCAACGTCTAATTATTTTTGTCATCATCTGAATGAAAAATTTTATAAGTCCTCACTGAGCGCAAAATTGTATTTTATTTACACGGAAAAAAATAAACTTTAAAAATTGGTGCTTGAAATTATAACCCGGAATCCGGGTGTCAATATGGGAAATTACAACATTCCAAATAATAAATTTTATAATACGTGTCGTCAATTTTCTAAGTATCAGTTACGATTTTTAAAGTTCAAATAGTAGTTTTTCTTGCACACGGAAAAAAGAGCGGTTGAAAAATTACAGTTTCTACAGTGACAAAGGCCTTCGGGGCAAAAATCTTCAAACATTAAAGCTTAGACTGTAATTTTAGAAATTTGTTGTTGTAATAAAATTAATACAATTTTAAACAGCAAATTTTACAGTTTAAAATGTAATCCTCTTCTAAAAAGTTGATGACCGGATGTCGTATCGTTTTACGTCACTTCTGTAGCTATTTTATTCAGTTGTCGATTGGTCGACTGATATAATGGCGGGATTTTTGAAAGAATGAAGGCGAGCGAAGCGAACATGTTATGTCTAGTTTTAGTAAAATAAATCTTTAAATCATTTTGAATCGAGTTTGAAACTGTAATATTTGTTATGCCTGGATAAGAAATGTAATTTTTACAGTTTCAGAGTCGCAGCGCTTTACTACTCGAAACTGTAATAAATACTCAGATATGAGCAATTTTTAAACCGCTCTTTTTTCCGTGCATAGACAATAAATTTTTATACTTTCCCTGTAATTATTCACGTTTTAATCATAAATGAAAAAATTAATATTTAGAATGATAATATTTACTGATCACTTTATCATTATATTACTTTTCGTTCTCAATTTATGTAGTAAATTTTTTTCCGTGTAACGTCTTAATCAAAAGAGGTCTGATGAAAATTGAAAATAAATTAAAAAATGAAAATATAAAAAAAACTTACCAGCGAATCCACCTCCGGGTCTGCAATGTAGTAAGGTTTCTCTTGTCTGATCTGAAACAAGCGCATACACAAAATCACATAAATACTTAAATAATTAGATCCACCGGTAATTACAGTATTAAGGGGGAGGGGGGTAGAAAGGACGATAATATCGCGGTAGTGCTTTAAGCGATTTCCCTCGCGTGCCTCCACTTAATTGGTGTTCCCCTCCGCCCAAGGATTTCGTACGTGCATAGATTGAGATTGAGTTTACGTATGTCTGTGTATGCTTGTGTGTAACTACTAGACAAGACTGAGATAGCCGTTTTATCGGGCGGAAATACGCCGGAAGAAAATCAAATCTAAGTGGAAATTAGTTGATACTGTCGATTAAATCGTATAAATTTTTTTAATTGATAATTAATTTAGGGCTTTTGAAGATAAGTTGAATAATGGCGTGTGCACGTGAGAGTTTAATATGTACATGGATTTATAAAAATGAAAACCAATAGCGTTACACAATATGTCAATTCTGAATGGAACTACTTCCCTCATCTTCAGAGTGTAGTGTATAGTAATGAAGGTGTCTCGTACCAAAGCCAGACAAAAATACTGTCAACTTGACCGTGAGACAAGTAAGAGAAGAGGAAAGAGTGTAGAGAATAATAAAAAGGAAGATAAAGAGAATGAGATATAGGTATAGTAGACGAAGGTATAAAAAGTATCGGTATCGGTATCGGTACAGGTATTGGTATTGGTAGAAGTTAGCAATGGTGATATGGTGGAGAAAGAAATATACGAAGAAGAGTATCGCGAGGTGAGGAAAGACGAAAAGAGAAGAAGGACTAGTTCTTGCGCCTCCTCTTATTCTGGTCATCTGTTGTTTTTCGATGGTCCCCGAGCGACCGCTAGCGCCGCGCAGGTAGACATCCCGATTACAAATTGTAAACAGCTCGATCTTCAGTCCTATATACTTGTAAGACTTGCTCTCAGATCTGGATTTTCTCGGTACAGAGAAAATTTTATTTTTTGTTTAAATAGATAAATATTTATTTTTGTCAATTAAGATAATTTATAAATATTTTTGCTGTGTATGATAATATTTATTGGAGTTAAAGTAGTTTGTTGGAAAATTATCAAGTGATAAATTAATGAAAATCTATAAATACGAGCTATAAATACCTTCTAAAAACTATAAGTGTTGATTTAAAGGCTACAGAAATATTATTTCCTCTAGGATGTAAAGTGAAGGCAGACGAATAGATGAATAAGAAACACAACGAATAGAATAATAAACTACTGCATGTACATATGACGTCTTGGTGAAATGGATTAGTTGTGCAAGTCAAGCGAATGTTAAAAATAATATCTGATAATATTTAGATAATGATTTAAAGTTTGGAGTTGTCTTGGAGCTTTTCATAATATATATGAATGTATGTGGATTCTATTAGAGGATGTCATTGTGTAAGTACCAAAGTTAAGTAAAAGGGTAGTGAAGCATACAGCTAACGGATATCATCGGGTTTATGCTAGCGATGTGTGAGAGATCTTGCTAAAAGATATACGCGGCAGCAGCTGCCGTTGCACTAAAAGTAGTAAGACCGTGTGGCTTTTACCTTCATTTCGGTACACAAACTGCTAAACTTTTACCCCTTTTCCATCAGAATCAACACAACAGAAAACAACAAAATGCACCACATGTACGTCGAGTAAAGTACAAGACCGGAGTAGATTGGAATTGTATTTTAGAGAAAAAAACGTTACAAAGTTTTTAAGTAAAAATAAAAAAACATTTTTACGGCGGCTAAAAACGTTTGTGTTTTAAGCCTGAGTACTCTTCTAGCATGGGTATATAGATATATTTTTTTATAGAAGCTCAGTAGTTGATGTTTTTTAGACAACAAACATTTGTAGTTACTGCGCAATGCACTAGAGTATGGGAGATGTTACGTTCATTTTACAGCACCCTTAGGCGCGGGAATTTTTTATACCATTTTCGGAGTAATAACAACAGATGATTTTTTTTCGAAAAAGGAAAAAAAAAGTGTAATAAAAAAAATGAGAGGATTGCTGAAGGCTGGGGTCGTTACGGAAGTACAAAAAAAAAGTTTAAGAATTATCTAAACTCGAGGTCAGAACAGTTTTATTGTTTTGAAAGATACCGAAATTCTAAACCCCTGTAATTGTAAACTGACATGGGCTAGGTTAGAGTTTCCCTATACTAGTCTCGTTGACTTTAAAGTTTCAATTGTGTAGCCGTTCCCTTTAAAATTCCCGAGACCCCCTCCCCACTCCTCGGTAACTTCCTCACTGCGTCCCTATTTTCTCACTTTAAATATTTTCCTCAGCCGAAAAGTCATAACTTATAAATTCCCCGGTTAGGTATACAGCTTGTCAGATGTCACAACAAACGAAAAAATGAAATCGTCAAAAATCAACGACGGAAATATTTTTAAGTCCAAGTTAATAGCTAATAAATAGTTTCCTGTAATTTAAGAAATAAAATAAAGATGAAGCAATATTTTATCTTTTAAATAGGGACGAGTCGGCAACAATAAAATAACACGACAACGAAATGTATATAAATATAATAAAAAACAACAACAGTAGTAGTAATAAAGTTGAACCCTAAAAAACATCATTGATGTCAGCAGGGTAACTGTTAAATTGTAGGGTTTTGATAATTACTTGTTTAATGTATTAGTATATATATATATTATCATCATTATGATTGCTGTATTGATGTTACGCTAGTTTTAAATCGTTTATCAGTCATGACAGATAATTAAGTTATTTAATTTTTGTTGTTATTTAAACCTGACAGTACGCATTTATTTTTTTTTTGTCATGATTGACATCCAAATAGATATATAAATTTAATCAGTCACACATACCACTAAATATTAATGTGTTGTATTAAAATAAAATAATATAAGGGGAATGTATGAATGTGACGTCATATGGCAGCAGTGATGAGTGAAAGAAACTGGTTACTGGATCGAGTGAACCGAGCAACAGAGTCGCCATCATCATCATCATCATTATCATCAACATGATCCTCGTCGACAACAGTCAGGATCGTGATCTCAGTGGCAGTTTCTTTCTTATTTCTCTTTACTTGCTCGTGTCATATTATTGATTTACCACGAATCCCAATTAAACTTGCGACGTTATTTCATCTCTGTCATCTGTTTATATATCATCTGTATACGTATTATTTGTGTATGTATACATTAACCATTTACCATCCATCCATCCATCCATCCATCCAGACTTCATATATATATATATATGTATATGTAGACATTTACAAGCCAGACATATTAATATATACAAATGTAAACTGGCCAGTTTCTCTAACGGTGAAACGCGTTCCGCAAGAAACAACCCCATAAAATTGACGAGTAACGAACCTGCCTCCTTAGCATAAACATTTGCGTTCTCTTGGCCTTGGTGCATCAGTAAGTAAAAAACTGAGAGAAACAGATGCTGCAGTCCGATGCATTCGTACAGTGAAAACTTACAATAATTAGAAAAAAAAAAATATGTAACGATTTTAAATTGATAATCTAGCTGAGATTTTCTTACGCTCATATAGAACAAAAAAAAAATTTTATGTGAAACGAACGACGAAATCGAAAGGCCGTTTAAGAGGTCATTTCTTATCGTTATGAGAATCAGAATGTAGACAAGTTAGGCGGTTTACTCCGAAATACAGCATCACATTAAATTTTACTTTCACTCAACGAGTTTTCGGGCATCCGTGATATTTTTTAGTAAATAAAAATACGGATTTACTGTAGATGTAGATATAGATATAAATATGAATATAAAATAAAATTGTTGTAAAAAGTAAAAGCCACACGCGTGCGAGACACAGAATGAGTAGCGCGCGCCATCTGCTCCCTCAGAGTCTTGTCATTTTGGTTTATAACGTTTTATGAGGGTTTGATGCCCCCAAGGTGCATTATAATTGCGTCAATAAATCCAAACAGGCTAGCAACATCACAGGCATTTACAGGTAGTATGACAATCCGAAAAAGATGTCTCAAGACATATAATTTAAGTATAAACGAATGAGATAACTTCCGGACAGTTTAAAGGTTTAAAATAACTTTTTTTCCGAGTGTGGTCTCAGTCGTCTGGAAAATAGCGGCAGCAGTAAAATTTTTTTTCCAACCCACCAACAAGATCAACCTTTTTTGTAAACAAAGAGAAAGCAAACAAAAAATGGACAACGACAATAGACTTTAACGGGGTTGCTCTCTTTAACGTCGCACGAGGTCCCGCAGCGAGTAGAGAGAGGCTTTTGGCCCTATGGTATACCAACCTAAAGTGTAACGCTGAATTTGTGTCTGCACCACCCATCAGGTAGGCAACACAACGGCTCAAAAAAGCGGCAACGGCAGTAGAACCGCGAGTGGTGGAAGATAAAAGCTGAAACGAGTGAAGAGCGAAACACAGAGAGCAGGAGAGTGGAAAGAAAGGAAAAAAGGGCCTTAACAATGAGAGCCGCCGGACGCAGCAGGATACACCCGTGGCACGTTTTAGGCACGGCACGATGCACCAACCAACCAAGTTTCCATGCCATGCCGTGAAAGAATAATCGTGTGTGTTGCCTAAAGGCCTCCTGCGTTGCCTCAACCTTGTATTATGTCCTATGCTACCATATTATATACGTACTCCATTCTATATACATATATATGTATATGTATGCGTCGAAAAGCATAGAGAACGTACGGCTGAGAGGACCGTGGGGGATAATGGTAGAGCCCATTGAATAGATCAATTTACAATGGCACAAAATGAGCATCGCCCTTCTCCACACCAACCTTCTCCCTCTCAACACACATTACAACTACATCTATCTGTCTTTCTCTTCCTCACAAATCTATATATATGTATATATAAATAAATATATATTCATATGAAAGTATATATGACGCATAGATGTGCGCAGTTGGTACGCGCGAAATAATCCGTCCGCAGCATGCGGCCCTTTGTCGAGTTGGGGTCCTATCTCTCATATGGTCTATCGCCGACTTTATCACGCGCAGTACACACAGTTTACGCATTAAATCCTTGATGTATAATAACTGAGTAGTAGTTGGTGCCTCTTAGAGGTCTGTTGTTGCTGTATTGCCGTCATGGTGGATTAGCGGTATCGAAAAATCGCCGCAAGAGGATTGTCACCTGTTACTTTATCTCAAAATGTACGTACGTCTCTTTAAGAAAGTTTACATAGGTACATTGTAAGACTGCGCTATCACACAAACTACCATCAATATTTATTATATGTGATGCGCGAGATGGGTATTTATGAAAATATGACAAATTGATGAGATATAGATAGCATAGAAGAAGCTGACGATTACCAACCAAGACGACGTGGTGCATTAGAATATGCAACTTATGTGTTAAACCACCACCCGGCAATCCATCATAAGTATATAGACTCAAGAGATGGCAAAGAGAAAAGTTACAAGTCATAAATTATACTTGGGGTCAAATGCCACATGTGTATTCTCCTCTTTATATATATATGAATGTGTATAAATATGAGAGTGTGTTTTGTGGGGGGCAAAGCTCAAGATATCGACGGAATCTCGTCTGCAATTATACAGACGGGTGTTAGTTGATGTTGTGTCCCGCGACAACGGGGAATACGAGGCTCAGAAACACGCGAAATATCCACTCGGTAATGTTATCTCGAGAGGCGTATATCGCAGCCTGATGTAGGCTGGCAGAATGCTCGGTGGGAGAAACGCGGACTGGCAATCCAACAACGTGCTGATGCTAGTGGTGGTGACTGTGCCAGACTTAAAACCCTTTGATGAGAATTTTCTACCTGTCCCCGGTACTGGTCGCAGTCCCGGACTAAACCGAGAAAGAAGTGAGCAAAGAAAAAAATAAAAAAACTAATAATAATAATAATGATAAAATAAAAATAACGTGAACGTTCCTACGGACCCATTGAACTCGGAGCACATTATGTATCGTACCTTAAAGAATATCGTCTGTCTTGAATTCTCGTCACCGCGCGTCTCTCAGGTATTTTTGGGTTAATATGCCTGCGCGTGTTTTTATTAGACAGAACGAGAATCTCGTTATAACTTAGCTCTGCTCTCAACTTTATTTTTCATGGCCTTATTTTTTTTTTCAACACATATATATTATACATAACAATAACAACTCTGATACACGAGCAATAAAATTTAAAAAACACTTTAGTAATGTAATTATAATCTAGAGAGATGATAGTGATGTGAGTCTTATCATTGTTATCATACAAGGATGCTACCTTCTTCTATGATTTAAATCATAGCACTGCTACCTGTATTACATCCCAAGATTTTAATTTTATTTATGCCTGTATCATCATCTAACAATAATTATATCCACGCTACTACATTCAACCAGCGTAATATTATTTTTACAATACAGCATCTATATTTATTTTATACGCGTCATGATAATAAAACTACGTAATTAAATCTCTTAATTCTATACAACATTATCAATTATATAAAAGTCTTGTTTAACGACTGAGATACGTACAAAAATAAGTAATTATCATTTACTGGTTTTTTTTTTCTAACTAAATAAATTATTTATTATTTATTAGTATTTTTTTCATTGAGATTTCGTGGAGAAACTGCGTGATTTAGTCACGTGTGCTCGCTGGAATGTAGACGGTAAAAATGGGAATAGGTTTTAAAAAGAGAGCCCGAAACCACGGCGAGGAGCTCGAGTTACCTACGTGTCCTTGGGGAGCACCTCAAGAGAGTTAGAGCTTATAGAAAACCAAGTAGTAAAAGATCACGTGAGAAATAACGTTGGGAACATACGCGAGGCTGAGTAACCGAGTGAGTAAGTGATATGAGGATACATAGAAAAATAGAGCAAGCAAATGTATAAGAAATGAAATAGGGTTTGAATTTACAGGACTCTCAAGTGTCCTAGTGAGACTTGACAAAATAAATTATAAAAATCTCTATATTGCGGGGAAATTTAAATAAATATGTCTGGGTAATTTTCACTAAATTTTCACGAAATCTGGAGACTGGACGATAAAACATTTTGTCTTTTAATTATTAATTTATGATGTTTCTAAGGTATCGAGAGAGTCAGAATTGGGACATGAATAATGAATATTATTTTGACTAATTCACTGATTTAGTGACTCGTTGATTTTTAATTAATTAATTAATTAATTAATTAATTATTTGTTTTGGAGTATGATACTGAAGTTAGCCGACATCTAATAATTTTTGGATTTTTGAAAAGACGATAAATTATAAAAAAAAATTGTACTTGTAGTTTTTTTAATTTTCTACATGTGAATTTTTTCAGTTTCTTTTTTTCTTCAAATTTAAAAGTTCAAAATAAAATCCTAAAGTTTTTAATTGTCTGCTAACTTCAGGATCATTTTGGAGTAAGTATTTAAATATAATCGAATTCTTACCTGTTTAGAAAAGACTGCAATATCCTCATTGAAACTTTCAGACGAACAAACATCACCACCCGCTACTCCAGGTTCTCGTGGTGTGCACGTTGCCAACTCACATTTTTCAAAAATCAATGCGAGTAAAGGAAAGAGCGGATGTCTGAAAAACAAAAATAAAATGAATATTTTTTTTCTCTCTCTCTATATATATTTTATTTAGTAAAATATTTTTTTAATAAACACCGGATGTTTTTGCCTAGTATCTGGCAAGGTCAGCGCGGGCGCGATTAAAACGCGGACAAGCAAAGCATCGCGTAAGAAATGAAATCTAGCGTGAAGGCTTCTTAACGAAAAACTCCAAGAGCTTCTCTTCTTTCTCGCTCAAAATTTTTTCTTCATCTTAAACTTTTTTACTCTCCGGCTCTTACTCTCGTGCTGTCTCGCTTATTTTTATTTTATTTTCTCTACATATATACATATTTTTTTTATTCTCTTATTTCTTAAAGTTGTCGAGAATAGAGGAGACCCTACGCGGTCCGACGGAAGCCGCTCGGCCACGCTGCTGTATGTAGAATATTGTGGCAGCTGTTTATCGTTCGGTCCTCTGACCTAAAGTTCTGTCGCTTCATCTCTTGGCAATACGTATACATAAAAAAATAAATCTTAAAGTCTTTTTTTCTTGTTCGATTTCTTGTACTCATAAATGTGAATAGAGTTGAGTAAATATTTAGTTTTTATTTTAACACAATACCCGATGATTTTATTATAAATAAAATTATCCAATTAATTATCATCATTAATATTATTACTTAACAACAACTAAAATTTGTTTAAATATCTAGAGACATGAATCACGTTTGTAGGTAAATATAATAAAGTAAAAAATATAAAAAGCAACATAACGACAGCAGTGAACGGAGTACCCTAGAGAGGATTGGGGGATAAGATAAGATTAGCCTCGATGCAACATACAGTAAACGCGTTCAAAGTTATATATATATATATATATAATTCTTCACAACGTAACTTGAATCATCATAACACCAGTGCAACGACCTTACAGATCAATATCAATCTTCTCACAAATAAATTATAAGGAAAAAAAAATTTTTTCTCATCCAACCAAATCTATATAAGACAATATAAGTATATATATATGTGTATGTGTAATAATAAAGTGTGTAACGCTAGAGTAATCTGTGACCTGAAAGGTGGATTTAGAATGTGCACTCTGTAGCTCAGTATCTGGAGGTCAAATTGACGATACATGTCGTGTGTGCCCATGGTAGCTGGTAGCTGGATGCTGCTGAGCAGAGTGGCATGGGTATGAGTAATATAGAGAATCTTTAGAGTCCAGGACTCTCTGCTGACCACTACTGTTGGTACTGGGCTGGTGTACCGAACCACTGGCGGCAGGGCATAAAACGATTCGGAACGAATGTCGACAAATTGACGTTGCCGCACTGGGAGAAATGAGCTGGAGAAACTAAACTCGGCAATACTGCCTACCGCTATTATACTCTCGCTGTTAGGCGCTTTTGGCGGCAAAAAAAGTCTCAAGAATACTCAAACTCGTTTTATGTTATTATTTTGCTGACTTTTGCCCTCGATTACACACTACTGTTGTTGCTTTTCTTGCCGTGGAGGAAAATAAAAGGACTGACCGAGTGTCTGCATCAAAGAGTTATTTTATGTAAGTTGTTATTGGGGATATAAAGTGGATAAATGATTGCTCGTATTGATGAGAGAACATTTGTTGGTAAATAAACAAGGTGTCAGGATAATACAACCGCAAAAGTAATGATATGATTGGATGTTGAATGTTGTTTAGGGAATGATGCGGTTTTGCGGTTTCCACTGTACAATCCACCAGCTCAATTTCCTCCCTCTACTTGCTGCAATTTCATCATCTGTCTGTTTTGATTCGTTGGGTGTTTGACGATGCCGCACTTGAACTGTTTTTTGTTGCTATTATTGAGTTGTATTACGTATTGTAAATTACACTAGGTCTGTTTACGGAAATTTAATCTCTGTATGTATTTGGCTGTAGAAATATTATTTAATCGGTGAAAATAGCCGTGAAGCCACGAGGCACCCGAGCAAATCAATGATTTCAGTGAATTCATTGCCGAACAAAAGATATAAATTTGCGAGTCAGACAGCTCTAAAGTCACGAGAAAACGAACGATTCGTGAAAGAGTTAAATGAATAAAAAATATATAAATGAAATAAAAAAGACGAATGCTCATCACGGTACAAACTGCACGAAGCTTATCAATTATCTCTCGCGGGCATGGACCGATACCTCCGTGAGCCAACTCAGACAAAGATAAATAGAAAAAAATATTTAACAAAAAAAAATATTAGCCGCGAGGCGTTAAAAAAATAACAATCGTCATGATGAGAGAAATTTTTACCTTCACTTTAAAATAAATATATACTACGACATGTATTTAAATGGATGAGAAATAATATATGGACTTATTTCAATCAATGGTCAATTTCGAGTGGAATTAAAAAATATTAATATCAGATAATTTACAAAATGTAATTAAATGTAATCGTTTGTTTAAAATCAGGATAATTAACACTAATTTTTAACTTTAATTACTTCATTATTAAACATCCATTAACCTATTTTCCATAACACAATTAATTTTTATCGCTAGTGAATTTAATTGGTGAATTAATTTAAAAAAAAAATAGTCGATTTAAAAAATTAAATTTATCTAAATAATTCGAAGCCGAAATAAAAATGTAAATATTTAAGGAAAAAATTCCAGTAAAATTGCTTCTCAAAGTATGAGAGCCTGTTTTATAAAATACACACTTATATCAAGAGGCTGTAGCGCTAAAGATTTGCCGTAGACTTTAAAAAATTCGGGTATTCTCGGAAAAAAATAAAAGAATCCCGAGTACCGGATCAGGCACACGACGAGTGGACAAATTGTAGGTTAGCCTTAAAAATTATAAGCTCCCGTTTTTCGAGGGTTACATATTATAAAAAAAAAAGTATAAGCATCTTTGCAACGATAAATCACAAAGTTGTGTTCTGACAACATGCCGTGAAACATTTCGCATTGACGAGATACCTAATACATGTATAATATAACACATAATACACACAAACATAAAAAATATTCTACACACTTATAAGCTACTCTCATCATCATCTCTTTTCTTGCAAACTTATACCGCTTTAAAATAAAAGACCAGCAGAAAGAGTAGCCGTCATATATACTTTTACTCCAAGGAGCAAAAAAAGTAAAAATAAAAGTGTGCTCTTCTTTCTCATCGTGCCAGGTGCACCAGGCATCGAATTTGCCCTTGTCTGAACTCACGCGGCCACCGGTAGCCTCTCAATTACGCGTCGTATATACAATGAATACCTATATACATATATATAAATATATAAATATCTATCCACCACAAACAAGTAGGAATTTTAATTAAAAAATTAATTTATCAGAAGTCGATCGACGGTTCGATGCAGATTACCGGACGCGATCCCCTCTGTTTTCTATATATATATGTATATATATGTGCTTTATTTATTTGGAATGTAATATAGATATATATATAAAATTTCTTGTGCAATTTTTTAATTAACACAACGTGTACGGGGGGAAATACCTTATTAGAAAACTCACCTCAATGGGTGATATGTCTGCTCGACTGAGGGATCACACCATCGTCTTAGTCGTCGTGCCACACGATGTCTCTATCATCCTCATGACACTCACACCCGTATACGCACACATAACAGCACGAGAGAATAAAAAAGTCAATTAACGCTTGAGCTAAAGAATTAATTATTGCATTTTAAATCACAGAGACCGCTTTACTTGTTTCTCCTCATTATCCTTCCTCCCATATACTACTCTCAGGCACTCGCTGCTCTTATGTATAAATATAAATGTACATATACTTTGCACATACTTTGTACTTAATACTTTAGCCGCTGGTTGGTGTACATACTCCGTTAATGAATTAAACTCAACTGCCATTTTATTTCTGCCATCGCGATGCTAAAGCAACAATTTCAAGTACAAAAGACAAATAATGAGGATAAAAAATTTAATAATATGTATGTACGCCAATACGAGATAGTCTTCGTGTCGGAAATAAACTCCAAGTACAATTGGGCGGGTACGCACGCTAACAACACGGTATTCATTGTTATTTTTTATTATTTATGTACTCTACTGTATTATCACTACAACTATAACTATATATATTAATCAAACAATGACAAACGGAAATGTAATAAACGTATATATGGTATGTGTGTAACTTACCCATAAATGGCGTCTTTGTCACGTTTGTGAACATCAGGCACTTGCGAGGCGGCTGCTGCTGCTGCTGCAAGAACGTGCTGAGGTGGTTGGGGCGGAGGTGGTGGGTATTGGGGGTGTGCTCCTGCCATACCCATGTGTGGACTGTGGTGCAGGGCTGAAATACCTCGAGCAGCTCCGTGTGGGTCGTACAGTCCTGCACCCCCACCACCCCCAGCACCCTCGAGATAATTCCCGTGCAGCCCGCCATCGTCATACTGCAACAATCATACAAATAAATTAGTATTAATATTAATTGTTTATTTTTTTGTAAAGATCGTTACTGATTCACTCATAGTTTGAGACTCTGAAATTCATAATTTATTATTTCAATTTTTATAGAATCGCTTTTTTCAACAGCAAACGCAAGAGATATAGTTATTACATGTATTTTAGTGGGGCAAAGTTCGTGGGGCGACAGACGGTGATGATAATGACGATATGCTCTCTTCATAAACGGGTACTCGAGTCGATATTATTATTACCGTACAGTTTATAGTGTGGAGTAGTGTATTGAGTGTGTTCGCCGTATAAGATGTGTGTAGTGTGTGCAGATATGTACGCGTGAATGTCGATTCAAACTGGGTCACATATACACACGGTACATCACAAACGTCTACCTCCTTGTCATACGTTAAATAATATATATACATATATACATACAAAAAATATCCGCTAACCAAACAACCGAATTAATGATATGTATATATATTTTTTTTTGGAGTATTACGCGAGGAAAATACAGCATAGCAGCTCCTTTTCCTGTCGCTCATTGTTGAGTGTCTACAGGTGGCCTGACATGAAAAATTATATGGACTGCGATCCTCTTGACGTAAAACGAATTTTCCATTTTATTTCATTACATTAGACGTATTCAAATAGAACATAAACAATGAAGATTATTGTAATTAATTAACTTAATAAGTTTTAAATATTTTTAAAAAATAATTTTGACAGACGTCAACTTTAATAATTTCATAGGTACGTTAATTATGCGCGAATTATGTCAATTGTACGACAAACGGATTTTCGTTAAACAGGATGATACAAACGCAGAACTATTCGTCGTTACATATTGTGTAATATAGGTGTATTTATACATATATGTATCATACGTGGATATGTTGGTTAGTTGTCTCTCCCGGCGATATATGTGTATGTATATATGTGATGTACATATTTGCATAAAGAGCTTTTGACGGATAGACGCATAGATGCGGGAACATTCTGATGGTGGCGTGATGCTAATTATCATTCCGGATCCTAATAGTCGTGACCGCGTCTATAATAATCCACACACGGTTCCGCGTTAAATCTCTTCTGCAGTGAATTTCAAATAAATTTGTTTTACTCGACAATATTATTAATTTTGATATGCACATAGACTTTGACGTCTTTGGTGTACTAGTATTTGAATTTTAAATTTTATTTTGAATTTTAAAAAAAATTGTGAAAGAGTAAAAACCACCAAAGTCTCTTGGGAGATGAATAAAAATAAAAAAAAGCAACAAAGATAATTCACATGGTCACTGACATAGAGATATCATTCAACTGGCACCGCCACAGTGGAATATTTTAAATGAGAGTCGGCGATTGGATCAGGAGAGAGATAGAAAGAGAGCGCGAGAGAGTTCATTGAGTATCGATGCCGCGAGATAGAGCACAAGTTGCCATAATCGTTGCTCGGATGTGAGTTGAATATAAAAAAATAATAATAATAATAATAAATAAATGAATAAATACAATCATGATTAAAAGAAGTGACCTTGAAAAATATTTAAAAGTAATTCGATGCAGTAAAAGTGTGCCCAGTATTTAATACATGTATGTATAAATATATATCTGTAGAGATATAAATAAATCATTGGCTAATTATCAATATTTATTGACCAAATAAAAAAGTATTATTTAATTCTTTCGTTATAACTAACACACGATAAAGAAAAATGAAAAAAAAAATATGATAAAAAATTATTTACAAGTCACTGTTTAATATATATTTATAATAATACATCATCAGCAGTATATTAGTTTGTAAACAAAATATAAGGAACTAATGGACCGCCGACGGAAGCCGTGAAATGTTTTCGTAATCATTTTTCCGGGTATGACAGGGGAGAATTATTTTCCTCCAGGTGGAGTAGGATCAGCAGTTTTTTTTTACCCCGACGAGGGTGAGCACGTGAGTCGTGTGTAGTCAATAATACTCCAATATGGCTGACAAGATAATAAAATAATTATTTATTATTTAACAAAAAAAAAAAGTATACAACTGCAACAAGAATTTTGTAATATAACCGATTGATACGGACATGAGGAAATACTGCAGACACAAGTTCTGCAACGAGAATCTACCGTAGATCGGCGAAGACACGTTTTACTGTACATTACACTAGTGCAGTGTGTATACAAACGCTTAAAGACATAGGTTTCACTGCAAGTAAATAAAAGGGACTCGAAAGTTTTCTTACATTACATTAGCAGAATAGTATATAGAATGTGCAAGGAAGTTGTCTCAGCGCGGAGCTGTCACGTGCATCGAACTCTCGTGGCTGATGCTGCAGTTTATGCTACAAGATACACTGGCTACAGCTATTTCTGTAGCTTTATATTATCATCTAATGGATATATATATTTATCTATCCTATGTATAATAAATTTTTACAAACTTTGGCGATCATCCCGCAGGGTATACACATTTTTTCGATAAATATTCGCCCGGTTTTCAGTGTAATACCGAGAAGAAATCCGTAAAACCGCAGACACGCGAGATCGTCTACAACACGCACGCACGAAACTAAACCACAAATACACGTTTCTGTATTATATTTATTTATATATACATATATGTATAGGTATAAAATATATAAAAGTATATAATGGAACGTTTTGAGATATTTTCCAACGGGATTCCAAATGAAGCGGTGAAATCTTCAATGTCAAATGACTCGTGTCAAATACTTTACTGGTGTACTATTAATCTTTTAGTTTTATTTTAAAGAGAAAACGTTTACAAGCGTTTTTATATTTAAATATTGATATCTCAATCTCTTGTAAATTTGAAAAGCTAATTTTCTATACTTTTTTTTTTTACTCTTTTTTTTTTCAGGTACAATAAATATAAAAATAAAAGTCTTTGATATAATTATTGTGAATACAAATTATGTATTTTTACTCCAATTTATTTAAAAGCTGAAATGGAGTAATAAAATATTATTGATAATAAATTATTCCGAGCGACAGTCATTGGAGTAATTATTAATTTTAATTACAAATTAAATGAAAATGTAATTTAAAAAATTAGTAAATAAATAATTATTTATAATCGGTTGAATTTTTAAAATACTTTCTGGCTTATCAGTTGTTAATTATCGATAAATAAATAGTGCATGTGTATAAATTGTCATGTAAATAAAATATTAGTTCATAAAATAAAAAATGAAAATTATTTTCTCACAAACTAGGAATTCTAGTGAAGATCGAACTCGACACAATAAATTTAGTCAAGGCATTTGATTTATGATCTCGTTAATCGCAGTTATTATCTTACAAACTAGACCAAATTTTCATCACATTTTTTAAATTTATGATTTTCTTCATATATAGGGTAGAAGTACCATTTGTGGACACTGCTCCATTTTTGGACATTTAATATTTTATTTTAAATAATGAAACCGTGTTTAAAAAAAATTTTATTGCAATAGTGTGATAAAAATATCTTCAAACACATTTTAAAAATTAATTTTGTCACTGCTTCTTTTACAAATTATTTTATTCAAAATTTCGAAGTGGCCAAAACTGGCCCTAAAGTGGCCAAAAATGGTACTTCTACCCTAGTTTTACATATGAATATTTTTTCCACTCTTAAAAATTGTTTTTAAACATTTGAACATTAAAATAATAGAGAAAAAAATAATTCACTCATTCATATTTATAAACGTATTTTTATTACAGAAAGTAAATAAATATATTTCTATTGATACTTGATTACATCTCAATTTTTGATATCATTAATCCACGTATAATTGATGACGTAAAATTTATCGTTAACTAATTTTATCAAACACACACGTATATTAAATAAATATCAATATATATATAGATAATAAAATATATATAAATACAATTTATAATTTTCATCTTTATTATTTCCTCGTTTTTTCTCTCCCACAATAATAAAAGATTCGATTTCTTATCATTGATTTTAGATAAATATAATTTTGTGTAAATTTTTTTATCGCACTTATATTTCCGATATATTATCACACATTATATATAAATATATATGTATAAATTCATAATATACTAGAAAACATTTTTTTTCTCATTGTTTATTGCAACAGAAGTTAAAATGCCCGGTCATTTTTATTCAAAACTTATCAATGATACAAATATATATATATAATAGTTGATTAAAAAAAAAATAGTGTTTCAAATTTAAAATATATAAATACATCACTCGATTTTAAAATATTATATCTCGGTATATAAACTACAGACTGTATACCCGAGTATACAATTCAGACACAAGCTTTCACGATGCGACGGCAAACGATACGAGTATTCCCTCGACAATATATATTTTATATATACACATATATATATTTTTTTTATAAATTCCTGTCACTCGAAGAACCAGCAACTCTCGATAGAAGTACGAATACGATCAACACAACCACGAGAGAGTTTAAAGTTTTAAAACCACAAGCGAATAACGCGATTGAAGAATTATTTTGCAAAATAAAAACGTGCCGTAAATGACAAGTATCAAACGGAGTGAATCGCGAATGTCGATAATCGTGCCAGGTTATTTTTCAATGCGCATTTTTATTTATATTTATATTTATATTAACTTATCACAGCACTCATCTATAATAAAAATTTATCAGTCTATTAAATACATAACACGTACTACGAATTTTATTGGCACATTAAATCGGCTGCATTCTGATAAACCTCGTAAATAAATAATAAATATAAAGAGAAAAAAAATCCGAGTGATGAAGACGAAATTTTCTATGATTATTTTCATTTAGACAAGAGTTTAAAAAACTATAAACGATCGGTAGAGAGTCTTATTGAAAATCGTCGTGTGATTCTTTTGACATATTCACAACACATCAACTAAACCTATCAACTAAAGTCAAGCACGTGCGTCCGTAAGCACACCATTGTCCATGTTAATTTATATTACCTGCTATTAAACCTCAAATCATATAAATATAAGTAGAAAAATGATGATACTGAAGTTAGCAGACACTTAACAATTTTTGAATTTTTTTTCACAATTTGATTGAAAAAAAATACACATGTAGAAAATTTTAAAAACTATAGGTGCAATTTTTCAAATACTTTTTTTTTTATAATCTGACATTTTTTTTTAAATTCAAAAGTTATCAGACAGTGGCGAACTTCAGTGTCATAAAAATGAGTGTAAATGTAGCAGAGACAAATTTAAAATTATTAATAAATTGAGTAAATAATTGATAAAATCAAATTTTAAAAAAATGTGCATTTTTTTTAAATATTTTTTTTTTATTATTTACTCTATTTATTTATAATTTTAAATTTGTCTCTGCTACATTCACACTCAAGAATGTAGTTGACAATTGGAAATTTTTGAAATTTTAAAATAAATGAGTAAAATGTCAGTAGAGTAAAAATTAAAAAATGCGTATTTAGATAAATGCAAAATCCGTACGCGCATTTTTTTAAATTTGATTATTTTAATTAATTTATTAAAAATTTATAAACTGTCTAATGTCTGCTACATTCACACTCATGTATAAAAATATATCTTTAGACAATGAATTAACTGATAAATAAAATCTAAAAATAATGATACATTTAAATAAATGTCCTATAAATATATCATTAAAAAATTTAAACACCGACCTAAGCCACATTGTAATTCCTATTATTAACTCATATTCACTCGCCCGTATCAACGTGTATTAAAAAATCATTAAGTGTACAATATATTATACGATACTTAACGTTTTATATCTTTCCGAATACCAACAAACTATTAACCGCTAAAATAATTTTATTAACATCTGATATAAATAAATATTAGCCTGCTCCAATTTACTTAATTCATTACTGTCATTGTATTTGGAGTTGTCATCGTGACAGAAAAGTTTCAAAATCTGACAGTCCGTCGGCCGATAAAAAAACGACTCAATTTTTTGAAGAGTAAAAATAAAGAAAACCGCGAGAAATTTTCAAAGTTCTCAAACTTACAGTGAAGTTTGGGGTATGATTTTTTTAGAGGGTTTCTATGGTGGATTGGATTGAATTCGAGGAATTACAGTAGAGAATATAATAGTAGAATAGTGACAAGAGACGTACCCTTGGCTGCGCCATGAACGCCCTGGCCGCGCCGGGGAACTCTGCGTGCTGAGCCACCGTAGCGGCTATATTTTCTCACAATAAACGACGAGTCTCACTTCACACTACACACTCTCCTGCACACAACTCTATTTACTATTTTCCCGCAATACAATGAGGTATTTATTAATAAGTTAAGTTTTGTATAAATAAATAAATAAATTCCCACCGTACTGTTCTTAACTTAAAATATTTGTTTATTACGTAAATAAAACACCAGTGAGTGAGTACTGAGACTTTGAGAGGTTGATTAAAAATAACGGGCGTTAAAAATGAGGACGATGTGGTCCGTCGAGCCACTGAATTTAATCTCGTGTGAGATCCTCGCGGCAGATATTCCGCGTTGATCTCCGCCCTCCACCGGGCTTGCCAGGACTTGGTCTTGTTGATACAAAAATTAATCAACAACAATGCTCCCAGTTAATACTGACGGCTGTTAGGGCCGCCGACGTCAGCAGTACGTCGTACACGAACTATCAACAGTGTTCCCGTGCTGTCTCATCCTTGCTCACTTTATTTATCCGCACTGTTCTGTCCGTAATTAATTAGTAATCTACTGATAAATAATTCCCGCGATAAATAGAGCTCAGTATCACGGCATCAACACACGCAAAACTTTGTTTCACTGACCGTAGATATGAATATATATTTGTTTAAAAATACTTGCGACACAATTATATTGATATATTAATGCTGGTACTATTATAGCTTTCAAACCGTTTTTGAGAAGCTCATTACTTACTCCATTTAACAAATCACACGTTAAACGCTTGTCCCGCGCACTACTAATCACCGTACTGGTATATATTTATATATATATTTATTACCTGTCAAACGCATTGACAAGCTCAACACGTCGTCGGGTTGCTCAAATTAAAAACAACAACAATATAAATATAAATATAATAATGACAATAATAATAATTAATAATTGATAATAATAATAATAATTATACGCGACGAAATTTATTTATTCACTCATTCATCACCAAATATATTATACAAAGATCACGATGTCACTGTGCACGAGTTATTATACATCCTCGGATCCGTGATGTGTAACAACTAACTTTTCTGAGGGGGGCTGAGGTCGTTGTCGATAGTAGTGCTGCAATGGTGGGGGAATAATACTCCTTGGCTTTAAGTAGCCGGTCGAGCACGCGGGGCCGCTGATAATATATATATGTATATATGTATGCCCGTGAATAGTATCCAGCAATTAATCCGGACACGATTGTCTAAAATATCTCACTCAAAATACAACTTTAAATGAATTTAAAATAAATGTGCTTGATCTACTCCGAGCAGTAAAACACTCGAAAAGGTTCTCGTGATTCGCGCGCGTAAACGAGACACTTATTAAAACCAACTAAAAACGCGGGAAAATATAATAATTATTATATTTTTAAACTCGGCGCTTCTTACCACTCCGATTGGCGCGCGTTTATTTGAATACGTTACGTGTTACTGTTTACTGAACAACAAACTGATTAGAGCCCAAAAAATTATGTTGCAATTTTTTGAAGGCTGGGCTTTAATTGACAACAAAAAACTAAACGATTTATGTTAATAAACTGTGGATGTATTTGAGAAAGTAATCCAACAACAACAGATTACAAATGCCGCGTTAACGTTTTCAGTGATAAAAAGTATTAACACCGGGCGTGCGACCGTACGCCGTCGAGCAACCGAAGAAGCGAGCGAGCGTGGAAGCGCCTAGCGTTTAGATCCTGCGCCGTCCGCAGTCGTTCGCCAACTGTCAATCACCGCAGACACACCGTGCAAGAGTGGGAGGTACATGTACCACGCCCATTAAGTACAACCAATACGCTGTCAGTCCGCCCAATTGACACTAGCGCCGCTGACGGCCACTGTCCGGATTAACCATACCTCCGCCATCGCTACACACACACAAATACGTCCTTTCTATTCTCCCTCTCTTTCTTATCGATCTCGCGTCCGCGTCGCACTCGCGACTCGCGGTATCACGAGGTCTCTTTCATCAATCCGGTCTTCCCCACCGCGAACCCGCGAATCATTCCTGCCTCTCTTTCTTTTTCGCTTCTCCCTCTACAACTTTGTTGGTGTGGTGCGTAGTACTCTCGCCGCTGGCTGCTTCGCGCGCGCTACCAGCCAAACTCTTTGCTTACCTCCATCCACGAACAAGCCTCTACTCTCGCTCGGATCTTACTCCGACTCCTCTTTCTCCGGTTCGGATGTTTTCCCGCTCAACTCGGCTCTCACTACACTCTACACTAGCGACGGCTCTGCATCAATTTCTTGCTCCATTTCATCAAACCGTCATTACTTTATTTTAACCCAAGTTTCATACACGCAAATGTTCTTATCATTCATTAAATTTACTAGGAATAAAGAAAAAAAAAAAAAAAAACTGAATATTTACGAAGAGAGTGGAAGGTGTAGAAGGGTTAAGATGTTGTCCGACGGACAACTGGGTGAGTGTCTCCATAATTTCCCATGTCTAATGTCTTCTAATGTCTTCTTTAATACACGCTGTACCAAGTACACGTTTGTAATATTCAATGTCAGTACATGACATACGTCTACACGGATTAATCCAAGTGTTAGTCTAATTCACGTTGACTGTCATGAGATCTAGTCTATATACATGGGGTTGTTCGGTGATGTTGTTATACTACATGTATTATACATATACCCACAATAACCTACTCCATTCGATCTTTATGACAGCAATGTATTATATCTGAGAGAACAAGAATGTTATATTAGCTAGTATGCTGTGTACAAACGAAACAGCTGATCCAATCTTACTTATTCACTCAGTAACTTACAGTACACTGTACAGTATAAAGCCTACAGCTCGAGTGGCTAGAGCTTCTCAGCACAGCATACTAGATGTATAGGAAAATTGGGTCGCGAACGTGCGGTTTTGAACTTTGAATGGTATTCGGGTGTCGGGTGAATAATAGTCCTACTAGTCGGCAACCGAATAAGGCACCCCGCCAGGGAGTCAAGGGGCTATACGACAGGGGCTTTGAGTTACGTTACTCAATATCCGGGTAGAAATACTAGACCAACAGCAAGTTAGAGTCTCTAAAGGAGCATTGTCAAACTCATCATAATTTCCCATTTACACCCACCCATGTTTCGCACTTTTGAGTAAACAATCGTCATGTACGCTCCAATTATTTCCAGGTAACAATAGATAATTGCTCCAAATAAGTACGGTAGGGCCATTGCTCAAGTCATTTAACTAGAGCATTAAGGTAGATTATTAACCAGTGGCAAACCAGTGACCTACATAGACATATCAGTGTGTTTCAAATCTTTTAAAGACATCTACTGATATTATTTACTGTGTTTGCTTATGACAAGTGGCTTGGTGACCTATACTAGCAGTCCGAAGCTTTAAAACAGGACACCTTCGTACTATGACTAATACAGAGGTGCGTACAATCACTATTCTGTCGTCTTATAATTAGCAGGCTTGACTTGAAGGCCTAAGCTGGGTCCTAAGTCTTATTGGGGTACGCTCTTTACCTGATACAGTACAATGTATATTGTATAATGTATAATATATAGAATGAAGTATGCAAACTTTTGTTAACTTGGACATTAGAGTTAAAATTAGACAGTAGACGACTGACTACAACTGGAGAACTATGGAACTAGGTAGGCAAGGGTCATCAGCTCGGCTACCTAAGAGCAAATACAGGACCCTGTTATTACGTTATAAATCACGTATACTATATATACACTATGCACACAACTGAGTAAATATCGTATTCAAAATAAATTTAAGTTTCAATTTATTTGTAATGAATGAGTATCCCTTAAACCTTTCTTCTATTCTTTTTTGAGTTTTAGGTGAAATTCGAAAGTCACGGTCCCAAGGGACGTAATTTATAATTCATTTAAATATTAATTACGATCCGTGTTCTCAATGTTATCGTACGTACATTATCTCTTTGGATAATCTTAATCCTTTAATTACCGGCGGCATATTTTGTCAGAATCGACAATTATATGAAAGTTAAATCTTTAGACTTGAATGTCGTTTTCGTAAATTATTAGTTTCTTGGAATTTTTTTTTTTGTGTTAAATCTTAACAATATTCAAATATTTATTCAAATTACTTTCGGTAAATTAATTTTAGTTAAATGTTTAAAGATAGAAAATTATTTTAAAAATATTAATGTGCGTGTATGACATGAAAAATATTTTTCATGTATTTTTAAAAATAACCTTTGGAATTTATCCGAGATTTTTGGTTATCGCTGCCACGCGATTATGTGTACACGCATCAAAATAAGCGTTAACGGGACGTGTGCACGGAATTCATACGTGCAATTTAATAATAATTATTGTAATAATAGGAAAAAAAATTTATATATATATATAATTATATAGGGGTGTGGAAGGAACTAACGAGTACGAACACACGGATCGTAATACTATTCTCAAACTATTAACTCCATATATAGGCAATGTGGTATATAAACTCTGCTATCGTGATTTTTTTTATTTAAAAACACTTGTGAGCCAATTAAAATACTCAAAGAGACCTACATACATACATTTGAAGTGTGTGTGTGTTATGGTTTATATAAAGTAAACTGCAATCAACTAATTTGAATATTAAATTGAAATAGACGATATATTTTTATTGTTGTTGTAATTTAACAATAAAAATATTTAAGAGAAGTATAATGATGATGGTAATGTTTAAAGATGCGAGAGCGTGAGAAAGAAAACACCGGATGGCTTTGTGTTGATTGGAATTTCAACAGACACACAAGTCTAGCTTTTGTGAATAACTACTCTGGGATAAATGGAATGAATATTTTTTTACGACCTTAATTTCGAGACGGCTGGATAGCTTGATCTTATATAAACATATATTTATATTTATATACATATCTGTATATGAATATATAAATGTAGTTTAATATAAATGGTATAAAGCAGACCAAAACTCGATTATTAACTCTCACGTTTCGTTGAATTTCCCATGATTGTTGTTACGCCGTCGTCGCGAATTTGGAGCTCCAGGCAAATCGATATAACGCCGCGAGAATTCGTGAATTTCACGGCTCGCTCGTTACCACGTCCTTAATCAGTCGCGTGAAATTACATTTTAGGCGGTTGTCGATTGCCCGACGATCCGAGAGACTGTACAACAATATAACAATACTGTACAACGTAGTACTACTTTTACTGCAACAACGACATTACGACCGTGTAAAACTTCTTTTACACTCATTACAACAGTATTATACTATTACTACACGCGGGTTTATTTCAGTACTCAGCAAATAATGGATCTTTGTACTCAAAGACATATCAATGGTTTTAAAAATATATAAATTCGATTGAAATGTGTTGAATAATAACTTTATATTTAGACGAGACGAGAGAACTGCCAAGTGGTAAACTGATAGATATGCGTATATAGAAGCGCGAGTAGGCGTAAAGGAAAGTGGATTGCGTTTTCTGCTCACATATATGTCTCACTATATGTATAATATATATTGAGAGAGCAGAGACGGACGTATGAGAGCAGAGCGTTATAGTCGTCGTCTATACGTCGGATAGGAGCTTGGCTATTATAACGGACGCCAAGGGTGGATGTCCCGTGATCGATCACCGTCGGTGAATGCGACACCCCCAGGAGCACACATCCGCGCCCCATTAAGCCACCCTTACGGACGACATGCGCGCACCTACCGTAAAGCGCCTAGACCCCGAAACAGCTGAGCCCTCTCTTGATGCTGCTCCGGCTCAAACTCTCCTCTACACTCCTCTACACTCGTCTTTCTCCCATCTCATTGTCATTGTCTTTGCCATGTCTCACTTACTGTGTATCTAATACTCTATATATATGGCCTTATGTGAGCTGAGACGCAATCCTTTGCCTCTACATCCAGATGCTCAATACTCAGTCATAGATTTTATGCAATAAAACATTTTAGCTCAAGTTAAATTATTTATTAAAGAGGATTATAATTTATTAATTATTGAAAAATATTTTCAATGGGCAAATTCACAGCAATTGGTTTTGGTTGCTGTATATATGGAGAACAACGAATATGAAAAAATTAAAATCTTTTGTATGACTTATAAATTAATCGGATATGACATGCGTTGAAATATAATGATTGATTTTATTTGTATAAATGTATATATATTATGTATGAATCCAGATGTTATATTTTGGATTAAATGTGTTATGTGTAAAAGTGTAGAAATACAGGCTCAAGTTTGAATAGTCGCAATCGCACGAATAAATGTGAGACGCGACTCGTGGCCGCGTGGTGGCGGCACCGGACAGACCGCGTAAAGTCGCGAGTCTACCATACGGACTTAATGTATTATTTCAGATGGCATTTGAACATAGATAATGGTGAGATTTTTTTTTCTTTTTCATGAATTATAGTAGAAACTAGTCGGATTATTTGACGATTAGTCGGTAGGTCATGTAGCCATACAAAGGTGTGGAAGATTTTTTAAAAAATCTAATAGTGTGAGGTTTAGTAGAAATGGTAGA